>NW_026718184.1:0-29724 GCF_029784015.1 Lycium ferocissimum
CATAACATGCGCACGTAATGAAAATTTTTTGAGAAAAATAAACATGCCTTTCGTTTTTTTTCTCAAATCAAATAAAATGCGGTCGTATGAAGAGCGTAATATAAGGCCAATAGTACTTCGGCCTATATAGCCGCTTGCCAAACACATCGGTAGCGTAATGCATACAAACACAGAAGCTTACATAGCCGCTTACAAAACGGGGCCGACATATCATACACTCGACAGCATGCTGCCGAAGTCTCTACTAACATCTCGGATACCATACAAGCACTCGGACTCGGCGGATTAGGAAGACATGAAACGCCAATCCAGTGGAACATCTTAACTAACATCACCTACTCATCCGTGGGTACTGCGCGTGGCATGAAACGCGACCCCAGAAGAAAGGGGTCGGTACGGAATATGTACCGAGTATGTAAAGCATAGCATACGTAAAATGAAATCATAACCTAAGTCGTGGTACGAAAGTGAGTATAAAAACCCAAATACCAAAGTACTTACATCCGACACACAAATCATACTTACTCGTACCGAACGCGTCATAATCGTAATGTATATGAAATAACGTGCCGATGTGGGATTTGCCTAGACCAATGTGGGATTTGCCTCATCATTGGGTTTGCCCACCATCGGTGGAACAAACTCATCATATCATCATACATCGTCACATACCAAATGCGGTCCATAGGACCCGTGCGGACGAACGTGGTCGCCACCTATCCGACGCCACCACACGCATAACACCGGAAGTTTCAAATCTCCGTACAACCCCGAACATAACACACCATCACAACATATCATAACCCTATATCACAAAAGCCTAACTCCATAAACGGAACCGGCCACTATGGCGAGGTCTCGGGAACCGTAACACGACATAACACCGGAGTATATCATAGTGCGCACGATCGTATACGGCCGGGATCGGTGAAAGAGGTAACACGGAACGCGCGAGCGGATCGTAAGTGACCACGCGCATATCGGACATCATCACGGACTCGACCGAGTGATCAAAGCAGAACCCTCTTTTTTGAAAATCCAAAACCATAGTCAAATCAAGTTTTCTCCCGAATCTCGCTCGGGACATATCAAACCAAACTTCGAGTAAACCGTTGTTACGTATCAAAATCATGGGCATAAAATCCTTATTTCCAACTCGACGGATAAATAAATAATCATGCTTGGGATCGGAAAAGTGGTCGTATTAAATCCCTTAAAAAAAAAAATAGGTCATTTAAACCGACATAGAAAAGTCGCGGGACCCACGGACGAGCGTCAACCCAATCCGGGCCCGCCTATAAAAATTTAAGTCCTTACTCGTCATGAAATCATTTGCGAAGAAATCAAAGCGATCCGAGCTCTCTCTTGAAAGTTACGGTCGTTCGTGGTTCGAAATCGTTTAGGAACATATCTCTTTTGAAAACAAAACTCTTTTGAAACAAAATTCTTTTGAAAAATATAACTCTTTTTTTGCAACCTTAGAAATTTAATCATACTAAAGACGTAAGGATCATAACTCGACCGCATTAAGGACACGAATATTAAGAAACATATAAGAATCGCTTACACAACATTTCAAACTCAATCATATCAAAGACATACGAACCATATGTCACGACCCAACCCCGTGGGCCATGACCGGTGCCCTACCTAGGCACCCGAACGAACTGACGAATCAAATCTTCATAATGCTACGCGTTCAAATTTTTACATACATTGCTCGTACCGAAAATCGAAAGCGATATTACACAAATGCGGTCAAGCGGTCTCCGTGTCAAAACATCATATCCCAAATCAAAGTTGGCGGAATGTACATCGCCGCACACACACACACGCAAACAAACATACGGGCCGCTCAAGGATGCAAATCGGAGTCATATGCAAGACAAACCGAGATCACATACAAACAAAAATCGGACCCACGACCCACAAACATGACTACGAGCCTCTACAAACATAACAAAACATACGAACATGTGACGGGATAGGGCCCCCGCCGTGCCGGATAGTCACAAATGTACGGAATATACAACGAAAGAAATATACCAAAAGTATAAGCTCGGATCAAAGGAGCTCTCTCAAACGACGAACAAGAGTCCTCGGTGGCGGCGTGTCGCGCGGAGCACACAGTACGCGCGGCATGCAAGGAAACGCGACCCCGAAGAACGGGGGGTCGATGCGAAACAAGTGCGAGTATGTAAGCGGAAGGTACGACAGTAATCCAAAGCATAAAGGGTGTCGGTGAAATACGAAAACGATACAAATATAACGGATCCAACTGTGCGAGATACGTATATACATAATGCAAATAGCAATCATGCATAAGGCTCGGGAACGTGGTCACCCCCCCGACGCTCGGTGCCACAACACATCATACTCCGAAAGTTTTCAAATCTCCAGACATCTCCGAACAAATCACAATGTCGACACATCATCAAACATAACCAAGGCCATATCACATCATAACTCCAAAACGGTAACCGGCCCTATGGCGAGGTCACGAAAACCGTAACACATCATACTTCCGAATATGTCATAGGGCGCACGATCACAAAACCGGCCAGGGTACCGGCGAACGAGATTATAGTAGTCGGTACGAGTAGAGTAGTGCAGAAACCATATGCATATCAAATAAAATAGACTCCAGAACCCGACACAAATGGTCATATACAAATACACAGTGACATTAGAAGCCTCGAAATAAGTATTGAATCAATCGGGACTGGTATGCAATTGCTACGGGCTTTTACTTTAACAATCCTTTGAAAAATATGCCGTAAGTCATTCCCGAAAAGTTTAGCGTCAAATATAGTAATGAGCGGTCAAATATTTACACCAGATACTTCAAACGGATCTTAGAGTCGTGGACAGACGTTTCTTTTCATGTTGGACCAAAACGAATCAAATGGATCGAATAAGGGGAGTTTCGGGACTTGCGGGCCCACCTCGGGTCGAGTCGAGGCGGCGAACATAAATCACGTATACTAGGCTCCATAAAGTTATCCGTAGAAGTTCGAAGTGATTCGGAGTCATTCACGAAAGACACGAAAGTTTACGTACTCTTATGTCCAAAGATGAGCATTATGAATCAATTACGCTGAATGAATAGTAACCAAAATCAAAATCGGATTTCTAGGAGCGAGAATCATTCCCGAGGTTCCGTTCTTGACCTAGTAGGTCTAGGACATGCCAAACAAAGAGTAGGTAAGCTTTATATACACGGATTGCGTCTCACGCTTGTCAAATCTCAATCCCCGTTTCGTCTAAAAGCTGCAAATGGTCATTTTTACCAAATTACTATTCATGAAAGTTAACGTTTCAATCTTTGGCTACACTTGGCTACGAAATTTCGGCAAAGACTTCCCCATAAATATGACACCCCGAGATTCGACTCGGCTCAAAATAATCAACAACAACCCAACAACAACCACAATTATCAATTAGAATCACTTACTAACATAAATAATCTTCTTTCCTTCATAAAGCAACAACTCCCAACTAACTTCACATTTTTAACTAATATCAACATTTTCATACTCATTTAATCATTCAAGACTATTCAAATATAATTAATAAGCATTTCACATTATTTCATAATTTATACAAGAGTTCCACCGAAACCATAACTTATTCAATTCTTCTAATCTTTAACATACAAGTTCATAACACGTTTCCATCTTCCACATTCATCAACATTAATCATGATTTGCACCTTAAGCCCTTCATTTTCATATTTTCGTAAAATCGTACTAAACGACATAATTTCCACATTCCATCTCTAAACAAACTTACATTATTTTCCTTCACTTACATTGTAAGGATCACAACTACACAACTAACACATTAAACAACATAATTCATCACCATTCCAATTTACCCATGGCTCACACCAACCTCCATATTTTTCAAATCAACCCAATTCATTCTACTTTCATCTCCAATATGAATTACACCATATTCACAACTAGATTGCAACATAAAATTCAACTCATTTTATCTATACAATGACACAACGTCACGACCCAACCCCGTAGCCGTGACTAGCGCCCGAACGGGGGCGCCCGTACGTACCAAAAGCACACAAATAATAATTCGGACATTTAGAAAAAAAATTTGGGCGAGTTTCCCTCTCGTTTTTCTTACTAACCAAAATTTACCGCACCGTAAAAATGCCAACGAGGCCACACGGGGTAATAATATATATATATACATATATATAGGCGAGGCGGCGGGGGTACGCGCGGTGAATAAACCGCCGAACATACCGTACGCGCATATACTGTACAAACATAACTACACCCACAGACAGTGACAACCCATACCTCTGCGTATATGTCCGTGCACTTAACATACGTGCACCGACGAGAATGGGACCGAAGACGGACGGGGGCCCCGCCGTACCCAAATAGTCATATATATATACGTAATATACGGACAACGAAAATATATACCAAAATATCGGCGCTCCGGATCAAAAGGGAGCTCGCCAACGGGCATCGATATCCTATGCCGACGCGCGTCCGTACCCGTGGGCATGTAACACGCCCCGAGAAGCAAAAGGTGGGGGTCGCACGAAGATGTACCGAGTATGTAAAGCGAGAGACATAACATATATATAATTAAAATAACCGAGTCGATATATAAAATCGTAACGTAAGTACGAATAATAGAGGGACAGACGGAGTCATAAGTCGAATCAAACTTACGAGCGTATGTAGATTCCCTTACGGTAACCGGTATCTCAATGTGGCGACAGAATCGAATTGATCGACTTACGTAAATGTGTCGATGTAATCGTAGTTCCAATCGGATGTCCGTGGAAGTGTGACAGACGAGTCGTAATCCAATCGACATACGAATCGAACAGTAATCATGCGTGCGAGTCATAATCACATACGAACGTACATATCGTAAATCGGATTTCTTTCACATACACGTATCCCGCCCTTTAATAAGGGACGCGGTATGTAACCCGGCCCTCGTAGTACGGGACGCGGTGGACACGACGAACCGATCATATGCCATCCGGCCGCCATCCCCGTAATATCACATAATCGACCATCATCGGGTCATATCGGATACGCAACCCGGCCCGCACAATCCGAGGGACGCGGTGAACAATGCAACGAGGTGCACGAATCACGAACCCGGCCCCGGCGCGGTGAAGGAAGCATTGAGACATCCACGAACGATCTATGAGAAACCATACACATACGTACCGACATACGTACGTAATCAACCGAAGTAGTTCGGAAGATAAGTCAATCGAGTGTTAGATCGTATCGAACGTAGTATCCGTAATCGTTCCGAGAGATCGGACTAATATTCGTATTCGAGAAGACCGTCATAATACTCATCATTAGTTTACGTAACGTAATTAAAAATTACCTACAAAACGTACGAAACGCATCAATTTAGACCTTACCGGGAGTTTCAGGGTATTGTGGGCCCACCTCGGACCCAATCATAACAAAGTACATAAATTGTGGATAATAGACCTTAGGGAGTCGTTCATAGTCATCTTAAAGTATTTTGACTCCATTTATGGTAGTTACTTACTTATAGGTCAATCCAGAGAAAATTGGTTCAATCTTATTGAATGGTTTGGCGCTATTTTCAATCTTGAATTCCGAGGGCGGTACAATCAAAGCTCGTTTTCAAGCCCGATAGGCTCGAACATGCCAAAGAATAAAGGGCGGGGCTTTACATACCTCAATTACGCCTTATGCTCGCTTGGCTTCACTTCATTTCGTCCAAAAACCGCAAATGGTCATTCTTACCAATTACTATTCATGTAGGCTAACATCTAACTCGGTTAGGAATTTGGCTACCGAAATTTCGGGCAAAGACTTATAAATACCACGCCCCGAGAATTTATCTCGGCTCAGAATAACCAACAACAAGTCAACAATAACATCAACAATTACAACAATCGCTACAATTCGCAATATGACATAATTAGTCTACTTTCTTCATAACGCAATAACTTCCAACTAACTTCACATTTTCAAACTAATATCAATATTTTCATACTCATTCAAAACCATCAAATGCAATTCAAGAGCATTTCACATTATTTCATCGATTATACCAACGTTTCACCGAAGCCATAATTCGTTTAAAGCTTCCAACTTCCAACATAACCTTCCATAACATATTTTCGCCTTTCAATTCCATTAACAACCATCATAACTTACATCTTACAATTCATTTCCATAACTACATAAACTATAATAAAATCACATAAATTTCTCATAACAAACATACAACCAACTTAACTCATGAAACCTTCTATTTACTTCATAACACCATAACAACATAATTAACATACTAAACAAAATCAATTCATGTCCATTTCAATTTACTACAACCCACGGCCAACCCTCATTTTTACCAACTTCAACCAAATTCTTTTAACTTCCATTTACAACATGAATTCCACAACAACTACAACCATAATACAACATAAAATTCAACTTACCATGGCCATACACCATGCACACACACACGGCCACACATAGACACACACACACACACCATGCATACCACTCTTCACACAAAATCCTCATCCACTCTTCATATATTACAATACATACATAATTTCTTCAACAAAATATAAGAATTCTTACCTTTTCCTTCACTTCTTCACTTTCCACCAAAGATGGTTTCTTGCCAAACCAATTATGCCAACTTGAGAGAGGCTCTTGCACTTAGTAGTAATTCCACAAGAATTGAATTTTTGAATCAAGGATTTGGCTCCAAAGATTTTTCTTCTTTTTCTTTCTCTCTTTTCTCTCTTGGCCGAATGCTTTCTTTTTTTTTGTTCAAGTTCTTGCTTTGTGTTTCTTGAATTCTCTAGAGGATAAGGTCCCTTATGTAATTAATTTGCACATGCAAAATTAATTAAACTTGGGTTTGGGCCCTAGGTGGCCGGTCACCCCATCTCTTTTGGGCCTCAATTCCATTTTGTTTTCTTTGGCCCAATTCTTCATGAATCTTAATTTGTAATTTCCGAAACAAATTTCCAAAATTCCAATTTTGCCCTTAGGCCTTCTCCAACATTCTAGCATCCAAATTTCCATAACCGACATGCATACACTTAAGAAAAATCCAAACATGACCTCATTCCTTGTAAGTCAAGGTTACTTCCAAACTTTCGAATACGCAAAAATGCCGGATGTAACATCCTCCCCCCCTTTAGAACATTCGTCCTCGAATGTTAATCCAACCTCATGGTAGACCAAAATCAGTCGGGGAGGTCTTCTTACCATTTACATACTTGCACTTAATCGGAGAATTTATAACGGCCTTCATTTTCCAACTTCATCCATCTTCCTTCGATATCGCCGTATTAGAGTTGTTCGTACCGCCTTAAATCGGATATACAACGGACAGAATCTTAACCAGAACCAGAAGATCAAACGGACGTCAGACGGGGCCATATCCGGAGTCAAAAGTACAGAAGTGCAACAGACAGAAGCATAATCCAACATCGTCTTAAGCGGTCTCAAAATCACGTACGTACATAGAGGTATATCGGACGGATTTGTAATCGCAGTCGACACGGGGGGATTTATCGAACGATTCGAGATCAAAGTCGGACGTATAGACATATATACCGACGGCTTTGCGGTCGGGGGTCGGATGTACGTACGTATGCCGACGATTCGTAATCGAGAGGCGGACATACGTAAATATATCGGACGGTACGCGTACCAAAGTCGGATGTTCGAAATTCATCGGACGTATTCGAGATCGAATCGACGTGCCGAAGCATATTAGACGAGAATTTTGATCGGAGGTGGACATACAGAGGTATATTGCACAAATGCGTAATGGGATTTAGAAGCAAGGGTGTAACAAACAGGCTTCACGAAAGCGGGGATGGGCGCGTAAACATAGTATACGGTAATCGCGACCGTAGTCGAACCGCTCTTTTTAGAATCTCTAATCACTCCACATACTCAAATTCCACTTAAGTTACCCCAACTTCGCATTTAGTCTCCATATCCATATTTGCGAAAAATTCTTGACATACTTCCCGGGGGTCACCCAACCCAAAATTACCCTGGGCTTAGCACGCTTAACTTCAAAACTTCTACGCATTCTGATGCGTTATCGGAAATATTACTGCGTCAATTGCCTCACACGGTCTTTGTCACGTAATCTAGGGCAGTTCAGCACCTTAAGAGGTTTTTCAGAAATTTTCATAACGGGTCCCACCCCGGTCCGAGTTACACAATTACCATGTTGCCCTTCCAGGTTTCTCAATATCTACTTCGCTTGTACTCACAATTTATTCTCCACTCGGGATTCATAGATTTATACTTATAGTGGGGACATCTCGCCGTCCCTATCGCCACCGGGATAATGTTTTATAAAAATCACACACACAAGGAATTTTAGAAACTCATATACTCATAAAATACTCAATAAACACTATATACCCGAGGTGTCCACCATCATCTCGTCTCGGTCCGCTCCCTACCTACTCGGCCTCCACCATCACCCTATAAAGCGAAAAGGGTACTCGAGTTCCTCGTACTATCCCCTCGTCCGAGTCCGAAGAATATAAGTAGTCCGAGCACTCCGAGGTCCCGGTTCACCGATGACCTATCGAAACAATCGGCGAATACGATCCGCTCCTCCGTGGTCCTCAGCAGCGACGATAGGTCCGGCGGAACATATGCTCCTCCGTGAGGGCCGGCACGATGTCGAGGGGTCCTCTCCCGATCCTCCGAGACATTCCGTGTCATAACCATCCTCCACGAATCCTCCTCACCGGGGGTCGGGACTGCGGAGGGGTCGCCACGGATCCGTGTCGGCGGATCCTCCGTGGCCGTAGCCGCCCGCGGAATCCTCTCGCTCCGGGGGTCAACATCTCCGGAGGAATTGTCGCCGGGATCCTCGAAGGATCGCATCATCATGGGCGTCCTCCGTAGGATCCTCCGAAGGATCCGTCTCAATCGAGTCCCGGGCCCCGCCTACTCGGCCCCGGTGACATCCTCGGGGGCCTTTTTGGCACCCCCATCTCCATCATCGAAGCGGCCCTCTTCATCTTTATCCTACAATCACCCGCAGAGAGGGTCGAAAATATTTCCCAAAATACCGACGCGTTGTGCTCTTTTCGGAGCCTCGCTGTAGACACAGCAATTCGTTGGAGGAGCCATCCTAACAATACAGCTCTATCGCACGATCTAAGATTTCAACAAAGGGTAACATAACATCCTAAATGTCCTGTAGCCTCCTGTTTATAGATGTGGGGCCCAACACATCGATAAACAAGACTCTACTAGACACGGCTTTGCAGACATTCCGAGAACCGACCGCTCGATACCACTTTTGTCACGACCCAACCCCGTGGCCGTGATCGGTGTCCTACTTGGACACCCGTACGTACCAAAAGCCACAAATAATATCCGACATTTAGAAAAAATTTGGGCGAGTTTCCGTTTTTCTTACATACATAAATCCATACGTAATAATGCCAACATACACGCACGAACATACATATATACATATATATATCCGTACAGAAGCCGTGAATCGGCTATTATACATACCGTACGCGCATATCACACATACCTACACCGCAGACTGACAACCCATACCTCACAAACATGTCGCGTACCCCTTAACATACGAACGAATCGATTTAATCGGGAAGACGGGGACAGGCCCCGCCGTACCCAAATAGTCATATATATACGTAACATATGAACAACGTAAAAATATATACCAAAAATATCGCTCCGGATCAAAGGGAGCTCGCCAAACAGATCGATATCCTATGCCGATGCGTCCGTGGCGGCGCGTTCGTACCGTGGGCATGTAACACGCCCCCCGCGAAGCGGGGGTCGCACGAAGATGTACCGAGTATGTAAAGCGAAACATAACATATATAATTAAAATAACCGCAGTCGTATATATAAAATCGTACGCATGTATACGTAAATAGAGCGGACGTACGGAGTCATAGCGAATCAAACTTACGGAGCGTGGCGTATTCCCGTACGTAACCGTATCTCAATGTATGCGTACGAATCGAATCTCGTACGTACTGTGTCGACAGAATCGAGAGTCTAAATCGATGTCCAGAAGTGTGACGTACGTAGTCGTAATCCAAATCGGACATTGAATCGTAACGTACGTTAATCATGCATGCGAGTCATAATCACGTAAATCGGACATATCGATTTCTTTCACATACGCACGTATCCCGCCCTTTTAATAAGGGACGCGTAAACGTAACCCGCCCTCGTAGTACGGGACGCGGTGGACCGACGTAATCAGATCATATGCCATCCTGGCCGCCATCCCCATAATATCACATAATCGTACCATAATCGGGTCATACCATCGTACGTAATCCCGCCCGCACAATCCGAGGGACGCGGTGAACAATGCAGCCGAGGTGCACGAATCGCGTAACCCGGCCCGGCGCAAGGAAGGAAGCATTGAGACATCCACGAACAGTATCTATGAGAAACCATACACATACGTACCGACATACGTACGTAATCAAACCGAAGTAGTTCGAAGATAAGTCAAATCGAATAAGCAGATCGTATCGAATGCAGTATCCGTAATCGTTCCGGAGATCGGACTAATATTCGTATTCGTGAAGACCGTCATAACACTCATCGTTAGCGGACAGAACGTAATTAAAAATTACCTACGAAGAAAATCGACGAAATGTATCAATTTAGACCTTACCGGAGTTTCGGTATTGTGGGCCCACTCGGACCCAATCATAATAAAGTACATAAATTGTGGATAATAGACCTTAGGGAGTCGTTCATAGTCATCTTAAAGTATTTTGACTCCATTTATGGTAGTTACTTACTTATAGGTCAATCCAGAGAAAATTGGTTCAATCTTATTGAATGGTTTGGCGCTATTTTCAATCTTGAATTCCGAGGGGCAGAAGTACAATCAAAGCTCGTTTTCAAGCCTGATAGGCTCAGAACATGCCAAAGAATAAAGGGCAGGGCTTTACATACCTCAATTACGCCTTATGCTCGCTTGGCTTCACTTCCAATTTCGTCCAAAAACTGCAAATGGTCATTCTTACCAATTACTATTCATGTAGGCTAACATCTAACTTGGTTAGGAATTTGGCTACCGAAATTTCGGCAGCACCTCCCCTATAAATATGACGCCCCGAGAATTTATCTCGGCTCAGAATAACCAACAACAAGTCAACAACAACATCAACAATTACAACAATCGCTACAATTCGCAATATGACATAATTAGTCTACTTTCTTCATAAAGCAATAACTTCCAACTAACTTCACATTTTCAAACTAATATCAATATTTTCATACTCATTTACTCATTCAAAACCATCAAATGCAATTCAAGAGCATTTCACATTATTTCATCGATTATACCAACGTTTCACCGAAGCCATAATTCGTTTAAAGCTTCCAACTTCCAACATAACCTTCCATAACATATTTTCGCCTTTCAATTCCATTAACAACCATCATAACTTACATCTTACAATTCATTTCCATAACTACATAAACTATAATAAAATCACATAAATTTCTCATAACAAACATACAACCAACTTAACTCATGAAACCTTCTATTTACTTCATAACACCATAACAACATAATTAACATACTAAACAAAATCAATTCATGTCCATTTCAATTTACTACAACCCACGGCCAACCCTCATTTTTACCAACTTCAACCAAATTCTTTTAACTTCCATTTACAACATGAATTCCACAACAACTACAACCATAATACAACATAAAATTCAACTTACCATGGCCATACACCATGCATACACACACGGCCACACATAGACACACACACACACGGCCTACACTCTTCACACACATGCAAATCCTCATGCACTCTTCATATATTACAATACATACATAATTTCTTCAACAAAATATAAGAATTCTTACCTTTCTTCACTTCTTCACTTTCCACCAAAGATGGTTTCTTGCCAAACCAATTATGCCAACTTGTAGAGGCTCTTGCACTTAGTAGTAATTCCACAAGAATTGAATTTTTGAATCAAGGATTTGGCTCCAAAGATTTTTCTTCTTTTTCTTTCTCTCTTTTCTCTCTTGGCCGAATGCTTTCTTTTTTTTGTTCAAGTTCTTGCTTTGTGTTTCTTGAATTCTCTAGAGGATAAGGTCCCTTATGTAATTAATTTGCACATGCAAAATTAATTAAACTTGGGTTTGGGCCCTAGGTGGCCGGTCACCCCATCTCTTTTGGGCCTCAATTCCATTTTTTTTTCTTAGGCCCAATTCTTCATGAATCTTAATTTGTAATTTCCGAAACAAATTTCCAAAATTCCAATTTTGCCCTTAGGCCTTCTCCAACATTCTAGCATCCAAATTTCCATAACCGACATGCATACACTTAAGAAAAATCCAAACATGACCTCATTCCTTGTAAGTCAAGGTTACTTCCAAACTTTCGAATACGCAAAAATGCCGGATGTAACACACACACACACGGCCACTTACATGCATGCACACTTAACATGCAAACTTCCTTATTTCCATACTTTCAACTCATTCACATATACTATAACACAAACAAACCTTCAAAACGTAATTAGAAAGGATGAATTCTTACCTTTCTCTTCAAACTTCCTCACAAAACAACTTGTCAACTTGGAGTTGAAGTTTCTCCAAATATGCAAAAAGGGTCTTCAAATTAGTGGAAACATGTGAAGAAATAATTTTTTGGACAAGATTTCTTGGTCCTCTTTTTCCCTCTTTGGCCGAATATGGGGTGGTCTTTTTCCTCTCTTGTTCTTGTTTCCTTCTCGGAAATTGGGGCGATTTTCTTGAAAATTCTACGAGTTGCCAACAAAATGATTAATTAATCATGTGCATGGCATATAGGCCATTTCCAAGGCCAAATACATCTAACCATAGTTTGGGCTTTAATTTTTTTTTTTTTTTTTTTTTTGAGCCCAATGACTTATGGATCACGTTGTAATTTCCGAAACAAATAAAATTCCAAATTTGCCCTCGGCATTTTTCAACACTTCCGCATTAATATTCCTTCACACCAACACACATATATAAGTTCAAATCAACATGTGACCTTATTCCTCCCAAGTCATAATTATTTCCAATTTTGCCCTTAGGCCTTCTCCATTGGTTCCGCAGTCATACTTCCACAATAAAGCATGCACATGTAAAAAAAAAATCCAATCATGACCTTATTCCTTACAACTCAAAGTTAATTCCAAATTTTTCAATTACGCAAAAATCCACAAACAATAGCCCGACCATACTAAGGATACCAACATCAAAAGCAAATACAAATCACAAACATACTCGAAATTATGAAAGCACAAATCAGTCATACCTTAAGTCTAAGACATGCCAAAAGAAAAGAAGGGTAAGCTTCACATACCTCGATTGCTTCTAAGCTAATCCAAACTCAAGTCTCGGCTTCTCAAAATCTACAATAAGGTCATTATGCATTAACCATTAGTCATAAGCATCGAGAGATCCAATTCCAAGTTTGCACTTTATTTACGGAAATTTTGGACATCCCCTATAAATGCAACAACCCCGAGATTTCAACTCGGCCAAATTCATCAACAACAATACCAACAAACATTCTAACAACATCAACCATTTATTCAAAACGCACTTTATCATCAACAACCTTCTTTCGCACAATGCGACGACATTCCAATTACGTTCAAACCAACATATATAATCAATTCAATATCATTGCTCACGCGTTCAAATACCAACTCAAAACCATTCAAACATGATTCAATAACATTTCCAACAATCCACAAAAATATTCAAACAATCCAAATAATATGCCATAGAACCCGAAACCTTCCCAACTCAACATGAACAACCATAACATATTTCTTCCTTCCAAATTCATAAACTTCACTAACAATCCGCACGTTAACAATATTATTCATCATAACTTCAAGAAACCACATTAAAAATTCTCTAACAACTTACACACGACTCCAACTTCCATTTAAATCATTAAACCATCATTTTCATTATGGAATCCATATCAACAACAACCAAAATATTAAATAAAATTAATTCATCACTTCCAACACAACACAACACACAGCCCAATCCAACATCACTTCAACATACCATATTTCATGAATTTCACACACCACAACACAAATCTAAACCACTTCACCATTCTTACACATGTGAAAACCACACACAAAACTTACCTTCAATTTCAACATTTTCTTGTTCCCATGCTCCTACTAATTCCAAATGAAATTATATTCGTGACAAGGCTAAGGCTTGCCGGACTTCGATTGGTACAATCATCCCATGTTAATGAAATCCACTCAAAATCCTCAAGAAAATAATTTTTGTGATGTATATTTGTCTTCCATTTGTTGCTGAATTTTTGGAAATATATATATAAATATAGATTTTAACCCTTAAAACGGCTCGCCGAAGTCGGTTTCATAATAGCCATACATATACACATATACATAAAAGCTCGTAAGCATCTTTTAGCGGTGCCGCGGGAATACTCGCGTCGACGTTCAGTTTGTAACGTCTATAATTCTCTACTCCGATGTCCTATCAATGAACGGTTGGTTGCATTACAAACTAGACTCGACGAACTTCATTTTAGGACTTTGAACCACCTTAAAACTCCACATATACTATGAGATATGCGCCTCCAAAGTTAACTAAAATCCGTCCCGCTTTCTCAAATTTTCGTCGAACTTATTTTCTTCAATTTGCTCAATCCCGAAATATTCCGAAATTCTCCATACATGATATTTATCACTTATTACACTAATAATGGCCATGTTCTCGTGTTTCAAAATATTCTTTCCCGATTACGACTTACGAAATCGTAATTCACCCTTTTTCTTCGTTGTTACGTACTTTCCATGGCTTGTGCCTTTCAAAACATCCCATTACTACGATGAGGTACATATCAAACTCATGCTAGAAAACGCGGGTATAACATCCTTCCCCCTTTAGAACATTCGTCCTCGAATGTTCAGACTAGCCGCATAGGGTCTTATAAAGATCTCCTTTATTACCATGACATACCGTCTCATCTCCCAACCATATTTCTTTTTCATCGTCTTTTCAACTTCCCAAGTCATCTTAGGCTTTACTTATTTTCATAACAATCTTCATTATATTCACATTGTCGTTCGTATTCGATCTCATGTACCACTCCTTAACTTTTTTTTTTTTTTTTTTTTCCCTTTCGATCAACTTTATCCTTAATAGCTCCATGGTCTTATCAATACGTTCATATACATCACAATTCTTTTCCTCCGTACTCTTGTCTTAATCTCACTATTACTATCGGCACGACCTTTCAAGTCGTATTACAAACCCATATCTCATTCTCTTTTTTATTTCAAAAATTTTGACTCAAGTTTCCTATATTTCTTACTACCTCAAAAATCGCACGCAGAAATACCAACAATGCCCGTGTGGCCAACATACATATATACATATATATCATATCATATCATATCATACAATCGAAGGCTCCCAACATCAACAACCTTAAAATGATAAACTTACCTCGTGTGTCCAACTCGAACCGTATTCGTTACACTTTTCTTGTTTACTTTTCCTTTTAGTCTTCAACTTATATTTCAATCGTGAGCAATATCTTACCCGACACATATCTTTCATACCTTTTCTTACTCGCGTACTTGTGACTTCCAACATCATCATCGTTTTCTTCTATCGATGCCATTCTTCGACCGAATCCAAAGGTCGAGCAAGAGAAATCTCATCTCCTATGACTTGGCTCTATGGCACGATCTCGTATGTGAAAGAAGAGTAACCATCCTAAATGCCCCGTAGCCTCCCGTTTATAAATGTGGCGCGCAACACACCATAAACAAGACTCTACTTGACACGAGAAGTACAACCCCTAGACGAAGTCCGATACCACTTTGTCACACCCAATTTCGATAGGGTATGATGGGCACCCGACCCTTACCTAGGGGCCGAGCGAACCCGCAAACTATCGTAATCCACATAACCAAACCGGGCCCACAAAACAAAACATGCGCACGCAATGAAAATTTTTCGTAAAAACAAACATGCCTTTCGTTTTTTTTTTTTCTTTCAAACCAAATAAAATCACGATGAAAACCGTAATATAAGGCACAATAGTACTTCGGCTTATAGCCGCTTGCCAAACACATCGGTAGCATAATGCATACAAACACACCGGCTTACATAGCCGCTTCGACCCGACATATCATACACTCGACACTGCTCGCAAAGTCTCTACTAACGTCTCGTATACCATACACGCACTCGGACTAAGCATTCGGAAGACATGAACTCGCCAATCCCGACCGGGAACATCTTCGCTAACATCATCTACTCATCCGTGGGTACCGCGTGGCATGAAATAGTAGCTCGAAGAAATATTTAGACGGAATATGTACCGAGCATGTAAAGCATAAAGTATGTAAAGCATAGTGTTACACCCGCAATTTTTACCCAAGTTTAATATTACGCATAAATTATACATACTCACACCGAGGGTACATCATAATCGGTCATACGAAATAGCATTAATATTGTGGGATTTGCCTAAACCAATGTGGAATTTTGCATTTATCACTTGTTGGAAAAAGAGAGAAAAGTGAACAAACTCATCATTTTATCATACATCATCACATATCATATATGGATGACAAGCAAGACCCCATTTAGCCACCCTATGCGCCACAACACACGATAGAAGTTTCAAATCTCCGTATCCCCGAACACAACACATCATCACAACACATCATAAGCCATAAAGGAAAGATAACTCCAAAAATAACCCGGCATGGCCCTCGGACCGTAACACAAGATAATGTATATCCCGCATTTGTGCGTATATATATGATCGAGTAGTCTTGAAGAAAATAAGTTACGAAAATTTGGGAAATTTCAAGAGAAATTTTTAAGTCAACTATGGAGGCGCATATCTCATAGTATATGTGGAGTTTTAAGGTGTTTGGAAAAGCCTAAAATGAAATTCTTTTCTTCATGTCTAGTTTGTAATGCAACAAACCGTTCATTGATAGGACATCGGAGTAGAGAATTATAGCGTTACAAGAACTATCTTCCATGCAAAATCCCGCGGTACCGCTAGCCGAGTGGAGGAGAATATGAAGAAGGTGAGATTTACTTATTTCGACGTTGCGCATGCATTTTGTACATGTTAACCTCATTTTTGAATCAAAAAACAGTTCCAAAATATCAAAAATTCAAGAAAAAAAGAAGAGAGAGTGTTGACCAAGAGAAAGAGAAGAGAAAAGGAAAGAGAAAAAATTCCTAGCCTTCAATCTTGGTCCAAAAATTGTAATTCTCTTGTATTCTTATTAAGTTCAAGACGCTCTTCGACGTGGTATAATTATCTCGGAAGATAAACCGTTGGTTTCACCGTTTTCGCATTTGGGACAAGTAAAGAAGTTGGATAAAAAGGTAAGGATTCCATCTCTCTTTCATATACTAACATGGTTTGTGTGTTGTAGAGTGTGAAGAAATGAATGAAAACTCATGAAATATGTTGGGTTGAAGTTGGCCGTGTGTGTAGTGTGATTGAGGCCGTGTGTGTGTGGTTGTGTAGTAGTGAAGAATTAAGTGTGTTTAGCATGATTGCATGTTGTTTTTAGTGTGTGAAATGGATGAAAATTATGGAATGTGTGTGTTGTGGTGTTGGCCGAGAAAAATGGGTGGATTTGGGGCAAGTATGTGGGACTAATGTGATGTAGTAACCATATGCATGGAATTCTACAATGTGAAATGAAGGTTTAATGACTTATGTTGGTGTTGCAATTGTTGTGGGCTGTTTTGAAAGTCAATATGATCTTAATATGTTTCCTTATATTTATGAAGGTAATTTGGTAATGTAGGGAATTGTTGACGTAGTATGAGAATTTGAAAGAAAAAAACGCATTATTGTCGTATTCATTAAGTTGGAAGGTTTCGGGTTTCGTAGCATATTGTTGGGATTGTCTTGAATACTTTGTGGATTGTTCGGAATGTCCTTAAATCTTGTTTGGATGGTTGTTGGCTTGGTTGTTATTGATGAAAGTTAAATCTCGGGGCGTCCAAGTTATAGGGGAACTTCTAAATTCGTAGAAAAAGTAATGGTTTGGAATGGATTCAAATTGTAGCGTATGACTAATGTTCGATGCCTATCGATGTTATTGTAGAAAGGTTTGAGTTTGGATTAGCCTAGGAAGCAAGGTATGTGAAGACTTACCCTTCTTTTTTTATGGCATGTCTTAGACGAAACTAAGGTATGACATGATTTTTTCGGGAAAAAATTCCATTCGTAAATTTCGAGTATGTTTGTGATTCGTGTTTGCTTAGACCTTTGTTGTTGGCCTCCTTAGAATGGCCGTAAGTTATGGTCCGTATGTCTTGGATATGATTGAGTTTGAAATGTTGTGTATCTTCCGATTCTTTCTTATGAGTTCCTTGATGTTCGTATTTTTAACGCGGTTGAGTTCCTTGACCCTTATGTCTTTTGTAGGATTAAACTTTTAAGGTTTCAAAAAAGTTCTATTTTCAAAAGAATTTTGTTTTCAAAAAAAGACTTGTTCCTAAATGACTCCGAAACTACGAACGCCCGTAACTTTTGCATACGACCTGAAACGTTAAACATAATATGTAAGTTCATAAGACATCACTCTCCCCCTACCCCTCGTAGTCGGGCTCGGACGGGGGTCGGCACCGTCCGTGGGGCCCGCGGCCTTTCTATGCTACGATATATATATATATTCGGAAAATTTAATATTTTCTTCATTATGACTATTTATTTATGTATTTGTCGAGTTGGAAATATATATATGCCCATGATTTTGATACATAATTGTGGTTTCTAAAAATTCGGTTTGACATGTTCCGATATATATTCGAAAGAAAACTTGATTTGACTACGGTTTTGGATTTTCAAAAAGAGGGTTCGTTTTGATCATTCGATTGAGTCCGTGATGATGTCCGATATGCGTGTGGTCACTTACGATCGTTCGTGCATCTTTGTTACCTCTTTCACCGGATACGGTATATGATCGTGCGCACCATGTATATATCCGGAGTTAGCTAAGTGTTACGGTTCCGAGACCTCGCCATAGGGCTATCCGGTTCCTTATGACATATATGTGATATGGCTTATGATGTGTTGTGATGATGTGTTGTGTTCGGGGATATTTTCAGTTATGTATGTTGTGGCGCCGGATAGGGTGGCGACCACGTTCCCCGCCGGTCCTATGGGCCGCATTTGGTATGTGATAATGTATGATGCTATGATGAGTTTGTTCACCGATGGTGGGGCAAATCCGGTGATGAGGTAAAATTCCACATTGGACTAGACAAATCCCACATCGGTTAATGTTATTTGTATGACGATTATGATGTGTTCGGTATGGGTATGTTTAATTTGTATGTGTCGGATGTAAGTGCTTGGGTTGTTGCAACTTCACTTTTTGTATTTCCCACTTCGGTTAAGACCTCGTTTGATGTATGCTATGCTTTACATGCTCAGTACATATTTAGATTTAAAACCCCTAAAAGAATGTTTTTAATCTTATTGGGGGCTTAGAGTTTCAAAAAATTCAAGTACATACGGATGAGTCGGGATGTTGGCGGGGAGATGCTCACACCCTAATGGATTGGTGACACATCCATTTTGCCCCGAGTCGAGTGCTTTGTATGGTGTTCGAAGTTATGATAGAGACTTTACTCATACCGTGTCATGTATGATATGTCGGGTCGTTTTGTAAGCGGCTAACATTAACCGAGTGTGTGTTTGTATGCATTATGCCTCATCATGTGTTTGCCCCACCATCGGCTATGAACAAACTCATTGTGCCTTATATTATAGATTTATACTATTGCAAATTTTATTTGGTTTGAAAAAAAAAAAACGAAAGGCGTGTTCGCCACCCCCGAACGCCAAAATTTTCATTACGTGCGTATGTTATGTTTTGTGGGTACAACCCCGAACATAACATGGGTATGGATATTACGATAGTCGGCGGGTTCGCTCGGCCCTAGGTGGCGGGTGCCCATCAACCGTAACATTGGGGTGTGAGATAACACCGAAGTATATCATAATGCGCACGATCATATACCGGCCCGGGATCCGGTGAAAGAGGCAACATAGAACGCACGAGCAGATCGTAAGTAACCACACGCACATCAGACATCATCACAGACTCAACCGAACGATCAAAACGAACCCTCTTTTTGAAAATCCAAAACCATAGTCAAATCAAGTTTTCTCCCGAATCTCGCTCGGGACATATCAAAATCATGGACATAAAATCCTTATTTCCAACTCGACAGATAAATAAATAATCATGCTTGGGATCGGAAAAGTAGTTGTATTAAATTCCTTTTTTTTAAAAAAAAAATAGGTCATTTAAAGCTAACATAAAAAGTCGCGGGACCCACGGACGAGCGTCAACCCAATCCGGGCCCGCCTATGAAAATTTGAGTCCTTACTCGTCATGAAACCATTTGCGAAGAAATCAAGGCGATCCGAGCCCTTAGTCGAAAGTTATGAACGTTCGTAGTTTCGAAATCGTTTAGGAACGTATCTCGTTTGAAAACAAAATTCTTTTGAAAATATAACTCTTTTGCAACCTTAGGAATTTAAATCATACACAAGACGTAAGGACCATAACTCGACCGTATTAAGGATACGAATATCAAGAAACATATAAGAATCGCTTACGCAGCATTTCAAACTCAATCATATCCAAGACATACAGACCATACTAAGGATGCCAACATCAAAGCAAGTACGAATCACAAACTTACTCGAACTTTACGAATGGAATTACCCCGAGGCACATATCATGTCATACCTTAATTCCGTCTAAGACATGCCAAAAAGAAGAGAAGGGTAAGCTTCACATACCTGGTTTGCTTCCTAAGCTAGTCCAAACGTAAGTCTTGTCTTCTCAAAATCTACAACAACATCAATAGGCATCGAACATTAACCATGAGCGTCAAAGAATTCAATTCCAAGCCATTACTTTTATTTACAGAAATTTGGGCAGCACTTCCCCTATAAATGCAACAACCCCGAGATTTCAACTCGGCCAAATTCATCAACAACAATACCAACAAACATTCTAACAACATCAACCATTTATTCAAAACGCACTTTATCATCAACAACCTTCTTTCGCACAATGCGACGACATTCCAATTACGTTCAAACCAACATATATAATCAATTCAATATCATTGCTCACGCGTTCAAATACCAACTCAAAACCATTCAAACATGATTCAATAACATTTCCAACAATCCACAAAAATATTCAAACAATCCAAATAATATGCCATAGAACCCGAAACCTTCCCAACTCAACATGAGCAACCATAACATATTTCTTCCTTCCAAATTCATAAACTTCACCAACAATCCGCACGTTAGCAATATCATTATCATAACTTCAAGAAAACACATTAGGACCAAATTGGCTCCTAAAAGCTTACACACAATTATAGCTTCAACTTGGATCATTAAAACTTCATTTTTCTTCACATAATCCACAACACAACAACCAAATTACACTAAATAAAATTAATTCTTCACTTCCTACACAACACAACACACACGGCCCAATCCAACATACACGGCCAAACATCAACTCCAATATTTTATGAGTTCCATTCATTTCTACACGTCATAACAATACACAAACGTGCTAACTACAATTACTTCACCATTCTTCCAACACACATCCATACACGGCCACACACACACACGGCTACACTTCTACATGCACAATTTCATGAACTTCATTTATTTCCACATACCACAACATGTACAAACCATCCATAACACATGAAAGATGAAATTAAACCTTACCTTCACTTGGTTCTTCACTCGGCTAAGGCTTGAAAACTTCAAGAACAACACTCTACTTGCCTCAACAATCATCCCATGTTAATAAGGACCTTCCACTTGGTAGGAATGCTAGGAAAATAATTTTTTTGGAGGAGAATTTTTGGTCTTCCATTTGCTCCCCCCTTGCTGAATTTTCTGGAAATTTTTGGATGAAAAAAATGAGATTTTTAACCCTTAAAACGGACTGCTGAAGTCGGTCGGTTTTCGTATCGTAGCGATCGAAAGCGCATCGTAGCGGCACTGTAGCGGTGCCGCGGGAATACTGTTTCTGCGTCGACAGTTCAGTTTGTAACGTCTATAATTCTCTACTCCGATGTCCTATCAATGAACGGTTGGTTTCATTACAAACTAGACTCGACGAACTTCGTTTTAGGACTTTGAACCACCTTAAAACTCCACATATACTATGAGATATGCGCCTCCAAAGTTAACTAAAATCCGTCCCGCGTTGCTCAAATTTTCGTCGAACTTATTTTCTTCAATTTGCTCAATCCCGAAATATTCCGAAATTCTCCATACATGATATTTGTCACTTATTACACTAATAATGGCCATGTTCCCGTGTTTCAAAATATTCTTTCCCGATTACGACTTACGAGATCGTAATTCACCCTTTTTCTTCGTTGTTACGTACTTTCCATGGCTTGTGCCTTTCAAAACATCCCATTACTACGATGAGGTACATATCAAACTCATGCTCTGAAAACGCGGGGTATAACAAAAGCCAATATTTTCTCACATCAACATACGATTACCAAGAGACAAACGCGAACCCTGGACATGCTCGGATTATGAGAATAGAATTCCCTCGAGGCTCGTGTCGTAGCCTATACACAACTAAGACATGCCAAAAGAAAGAAGAGTTAAGCTTTACATACCTCGCTTGCACACAACGCTAATCCAAATCAAACCTATATCTCGAATTCTCCAAGATCTACATAACATCAATAAATACCAACGTCAACCATAAGCATTTAGAAGTTCATTTCCAAACTAACACATAATTCTATAGGAAATTGGGCAGCACTTCCCCTAAAAATAGACCAACCCCGAGAATTCAACTCGGCCAAATTCAACAGCACAACAACACCAACAATCATTCCAACAATATCCATAATCAATTCAAACACATTCGAACATTAATAATCCCTCTCCACACATTCCAACAATATTCCAATTAAGCTCACTACAACTACATACATACAAACCAACATGTAATCAAACTAACGCATATTCAATTATCAATCCAAAACCATTCAAACAACATTCAAGAACTCTTTAAATAATTCATACAATATTTCCAACAATCCAACAAATACTCCATTCCACCCGAAATGGTCTCCAAACCCGAGAACCTCAACTCTAACGCATTCCTCGATTTCAAATCATGATTCACTCCAGCAATCCACACTCTAACCATGTCATTTCCATAAATATAAAGATTACACTAAATACACAAAATCTTCCAAAACAGCCCATAACACTTACAATACCAACTTGAATCATCAAACTCTCATTTCCAACATAAAATCCGCATGACAACAACAACCAAAATTCCAAGAAAACTAATTCATTCCTTGACACACATAAGGGGCCATATTCGGCCAACACACCCATATATATATACTTCATGATTTTTATTCATTCCAACACACTACAACAACCAAACATACTACATAAAACTTAGTTCATTCTTTAACATACAAGATTGTCCATTTTCGGCCACAACAACATCACACAACTTCCATGACTTCCATCCATTTCTACACTTCATAACAACATGCAAACACACTAAATACAATCAATCCATTACTACTACTACACAACACACCACACGGCTACAACACTAACATACCATATCTCATGAATTTCATCCATATTATCATACTACAACACACATAAACCTTCCATAACTCATAAAAACAAGATTAAACTTACCTTCCTTCACAACTCCTCAACTTGTCTAAAGTTGGCCAAGGATGAAAACGAGCAATCCAACGCTTGAAACGACAACTCCACGTTATCAAGCACCCTCCAATTAGTAGATTTGCTTAGAAGAAATAATTTTGGGATGGCTTAATCTTGGTCTTGAAATTTCTCTTCTTGGCCGAATGGTTGGTTTTTTGCTCTCTAAGGTTCTTGATTTTTCTAGGTGATGAAGATGATGATAAAATGAGCCCTTAATCATCTTTTATTTCAAATAATGGCCAACCATGTGGCCATGGCCCACTCCAAAGGTGGCCGGCCACATGGCCTTGTGTTACTCCCTCTCTTTCTTTCAATAATTAGCAACTTCTCATAATTCCATCTTTGGTCCCGAAGTTTCTTTGATGTTTCCATACCAATAACGTCATACACACTTAGGTCTTACGACAAAATCGAAGGTCACACGTCTCGACTTCGCATCCCCGAAGGGTCCTGACCTTAACTTATCATAGTTAACCCGAATCGTCCCAACGTTCCAAATACGGGATATAACACGACCAGCGGTATGGAAGGTTACAAAGCACGCAGGTAAGTAAGAAAATGTGATATGTGTAGTCGTGCTGAGCATATGAGGTAAATTTAATATCTTCGGACCTTTGTGAATATTGAGAGCCCTGTGTGGCTATGATACGATATAATATGATGTGATATGTATATATGATGATGGCCCTGTGAGGCTTGTTGGTATTCTGCGTGCGTGGGTTTTGGAATAGTAAGAGATACAGAGGAAACTCTGCCGAATTTTTTTCTAGAAATAATGCGAGAATGAGATACAAGTTGGAAAATATTTTGAAAAAGTCGGGTTAATAATAGCGATAAAGGTTGATTGAGCTGTAAAGTACGGCTGCCCTCTAGGAATAAGTTA
Source organism: Lycium ferocissimum (assembly GCF_029784015.1). Taxonomy (NCBI): domain Eukaryota; kingdom Viridiplantae; phylum Streptophyta; class Magnoliopsida; order Solanales; family Solanaceae; genus Lycium; species Lycium ferocissimum. The sequence goes on from NW_026718184.1 coordinate 24,774, forward strand.
ATGGTGGAAGAAGTAGTGAAATGGTCAATAAGACGTCGGTGGGAATATGGTAGTAAGGAAATTTGGAAGGGCTTGTGCTACTAGGAGACGATTTAGAAAGGATTTGGTAGGTTTGGATAAAGTGATCTGACTAAAGATGAGCGTATGAGGAAAAAGAATTGTGACGAATAGGAATGTATCGATTAGATAACTGGTAAAATGTGTTGTGGGGACGTTTTGAAATCTGGCAAGGCTCCGACGTACTCTAGGATATGTAATGAAGGTTGTGCGGTGAGGCGGACGCGATTATACCGGCATTAACGCACCCGATTTTACTAAAGTCTCAAAGTTAAGCGTCTTTGAAGTGAGAGAAATTTCAGGATGGGTGACCCCCTGGGAAGTTTTCTGAAAATCCCACAAATTCAGACGTAAGGAGCGAATAAGAAATTGGAGTAATCTAAGAGAGATTAGAGTATGTGGAGCGGCCAGAAACCTTAAAAGGACACGTAGGACGGTATGAATCAGGCCGGCGAAGTGAAGGAGTTAACGGAAAGAGAGGAAATAAAAGGAAGCGGAACAATGGTATAGTGATAGGTTAAAATATGTGTAACGGAGGGCATAAGTTCCATAAGTGACGGGACAGTGAAAGGACAAGTTATGGAAAGACGAGGAACAACGCAGAATGAACACTAAAGAATGACTGGTATGATACGGATAAAATGTGAACGAACAGAATACGTTTTGAAAATGAGAAAAGGACTAGGTAAGAGTAGTGTGTTCTGAACGACACAAAGGTAGCATAAGATTTCTCGTGTGCGGGAAAAGAGACAGGCATGAATGGATAATGGTATAAGCATACCCCAAAAGGGGGGGAGCAGGTAAGAGAAATGCAAGAGTGGGATAAGAACAGTTGATACGATAATGTGGTTGGTATGGGCAACTGGGCTACCAATCCCCCCCCCCCCCCCCCCCCTCACCGAAGTAAGTAGTGAGATCGGAAAACTAACAATAAGTGTATAAGAGTCAGGATGGTGTTTGAGGCAGTGTGAGAAGCTTTGCAAAAACCTCGAATGACAGGGTACTAGAAAGTGGAGGTGTATGAAGGAAAAGAGTATGACAAGAGAATGGTATTGGATAGCCTAAGAGATAGTATGAAGGACAGTAATAGTTATAAAAAAAAAAAAAGGGAGCTCCCCCGAGGTGCTTACGAGACCCCGTACGACTAAGTTGAACATTCGAGGACGAATGTTCTAAAGGGGGGGAGGATGTTATATCTCGCATTTTGTACGTCGGAATATTTTTAAGTTGTGTGCGACAAATTAGGGACGAGGTTATTTTCCGACTTTGTTGTAAGAGATAAGTGTTTTATGATTTTATGGGATGGAAATATTAATAAAAACTTTGGGGTTAGAAGTGGAATTTAGTAGTTCATGAAAAAATAAGGCCACATGTAGTGTGGGCCATGGCTACATGGAAGATTATTATATGTAGAGTAAGATGACTTGTTAAGTCATTTTCATTATGTTCATCTTTTGGAAAACTCTAGAAATTTGAAGAAAATTTGGAGGGAAAAGAAAGAAAAAAAAAAGAGGAAAGGAGAGCACATGGCCGGCCATGTGCTTGGCCATGTGCATGGCCATGTGCCTCCACTTATATATATATATATGTGTGTGATGAAAGTAGAAGACAAGTATTCATCATTTTAGGTTCTAGAGAAATCAAGAGAAAGAAAAGAAAAAGAAAGAAAAGAGAGAAAGAGAGTCACGGCCAAGGGCTGGCCGGACTGCTCTTGGAGATTGATCATGGAAAAAAATATTTTCTCCTTGTTTCTTTACTAATTGGAAGGCCCTCGTCGACGTGGAGTAGTTGTTGGAAGAAGAAAACCATTTGTTTGGCAAAGGAGCAACCTAGCCGAGTGGGAGAAATCAAGGGAAGAAGGTGAGTCTTGATCTTCTTTACATGTTTTATTGGTGTTTATGCATGTTGTGATATGCAAAAATGAATGAAGTTCATAAAGCTATGGAGTATGTTGTGTAGCCGTGTGTAGGTAATGTTATGTAAGAGCAAAGAACTAATTTATTGAGCATGTTTGGATTGTTGTATTGTGGACGCTTTGAGCATGTCGTAATGTGTTGAAATGGATGAAATTCATGAAGTTGAGTGTGTGGAGTTGTGGCCGAAAGCGGGCTTCCTTGCATAGCAATGAATGAACTAATTTTATTTAGCATTTTTGGTTGATGTCGCCATGGATTCTATGTTGATAATGAAGGTCTAAATGATTTAAGTGAAGTTATATTCATTGTAGCATGTTGCCGAAGTTGATGTGAATTGTATATAGTTTCATGGATTTATGGAAAATAATGTTGTCAAGGTGCGAATTGTTGATATAGTTGATGAATTTGAAAGAAAGAAATGTGTCGTCAAAGTCTTCTTGAAATTGGATGGTTTCGGGTGCATCATGTATTGCACGGGCTGTTTTGAAATATTGTGCAAATTGCTTGGAACATACTTAAATCTTGTTTGGATGGTTGTTGTTGAATAATTGGCCGAGTTAAATTCTCGGGGTTGTTGGATTTGTAGGGGAAGTGTTGCCGAAATTTCGGTAGATAAGTGTTACTTCAAAACTCAATTTCTATAATGCTAATTACTGTTTGGTAAATGTGACCAAATTGTAGATTCTGGAGAATTTAGAGCTCGAGTTTGGAGTAGCGGAAAAGGCGGAAAAGGTATGTAAGGCTTTACTCTTCCTTCTTTGGCATGTCCTAGACATAATAGGTTTGGATACGAGCCTCGGGGACTACTCTGTCTCTAGAAACCTAAGTTTGAATTTGACCACTATTCATTCAATAGAATTGAATTAGACTTTCTATGTTTCGTTGGAAAGGTAGCTTGAATATATGCAACTTTCACCGACGGCACCGGAATGTCCCAAAACCTTGCTAGGTAACTTTATTAAGCCTAGGATTCTAAGGCAAGTATTCCTTTCAGAAATGCGTAAATGTCCTCCAGGATGTCCATATGTTACAAAGACCAAATTTTAAGAGGTTGAAAGCCTTTATGCCTGAAATGATGAATATGGCTTATAAGAGTAGCAATGACGTCAAATATGAAGAAATGCCTATGACGAATATGTCGACGACACGTTTCTACCACGAATGTAATTATGTGAGGTGTGTTAAACGTTTCCATAACGATTTCATTTTCAAAAGCTAGAAGTAATGGTTTTTAAAACATGATTTCTTTCCAAAAAGTTTGCAAATGTTTTCCAAAATATTCGTTTTTCTCCAAAAACCAAGTTTGATGATTTTGAAAGCTTTTATGACTAAAACGATGAACATGATTCTATGATGACAAGGATGACGATAAAGTATGAAAATGTCTATGACAAAATACGTCAAGGATATGTATATGCACATGGGATGGGGAAGGGATACATGGGGGAATGGGAAGGGAAACATGTTTCATTGCCACACAGTCGGTGGCTTATCATCCCGGACGCGGGGTGCCCGGACGCGGGATTTATGGGCGAGCCGGAGTTTTTCGGCGCTATGTGGGCGAGCCGACGTCGTTCGGCGCTATGCTATGATATGACATGCTATGATATGACATGCTATGATATGACACGCTATGATCTAATATGATACGCTATGATATGATATAACACGATATGATATGATATGATATGACATGATATGATATAAGTTCTACTTTCGATTCCTATGAAAAGAGATTTTTTTTTTAAAAAAGAAAAACGGGCATGCGTGGTATCCGGCCAAAAAGGCATTCACATGTACAGGTTACTTTCTTACCTCATTATCCGTCCTATGAACCCATGATGCTTATATTCATGCTTTATGCTTCTTTCTGTACCTTACATACTCAGTACATATTCCGTACTGACCCCCTTTCTTCGGGGGCTGCGTTCATGCCGCGCAGGTACACCTGGTGAGTGAAGACATTAGCAAAAAAGGTGTTCAGTACGGATTGGCGAGCTCCATTTTCTCCGGAGTCCGCCGAGTCGGTGTATACGTGTGTTATGATATACGATTATGTTAGAGACTTTGCAAACAGAGTCATGCATATAAGATGTCCGTTGTGAGCGGCTCTATAAGCCGTCGTATTGCTATACATGATATTACAGATTTTGTACGGTCACAAGTTATGCTGATTTGAAAGATATAAACTATGTTCGTTTTTCGAAAATTTTTCATTATGCATTCATGAACTGGTTAAAGGCCCATTATGGCTATGAGTACTACGACAGTCAGAGGGTTCGCTAGGCCCTAAGTAAGGGTCGGGTGTCCATCACACCCTATCGGAAATTGGGGTGTGACATATTTCTTATGTTGTCTATTATGCTTTCATAATGATGTTGATCATGCTTTACATACTCAGTACATTCGTCGTACTGACGTCCTTTTGTTTGTGGACGCTGCGTCATGCCCGCAGGTGGCCAGGGAGATAGACTTGATCCATAGCCTTATTACTCAGGGACTACATAGCGGAGCTCCATTTCATTCGGAGCTACAACTTTTGGTACTTATTCTTTTATGTACATATTTATGGGCATGGCGGGGTCCTATCCTACCTATATGATATGACACTCTCCTTAGAGGCTCATAGACATGTGTATATGGTTAGATGTGTGTGGCCTTGTCGGCCTATATTTTTGGATATCATTTTGTTAGCCTCGTCGGCTTATGTACATTAATATGGGCATAGTTGCTAATGATGATATAAATGTATTATTGCCCAATGGGATTAGTATGATTGATGGATGAAAAGTATGATTTAGCTATGTGGCTCACCTAGATGTAATGTGAAAGTACGTTAAGAGGTGCTCGGGTGGGTCAGCACTGGGTACCAGTCGCGGCCCTCCGGTTGGGTCGTGACAAAAAGTGGTATCAGAGCAGTTCTGTCCTAGGGTGTGTCTACGAGCCGTGTCCAGTAGAGTCTTGGTTATTGGTGTGTT
>NW_026718185.1:0-13337 GCF_029784015.1 Lycium ferocissimum
ACAAGTTTTTTAAAAGGTAACCATTTTTCCCACTATAGTTTGGGGGATTGGAATGGGTTTGGGGCGGGATAAAGGGAAACAAGGTAAAAAAGGGGGAAAAGGGGGGGTGAGAGAAATGAAAGGAGAGAAAAAGGCGGTTGAAAAGGAAGGTTTTGGGACTTTTAATGTTTAAAGGGTTTAAGGGGCCCCTTTTTGGTAAATTAGTAAGGTCGGGAAACCGACAATGAGTGGATAGAAGTCCGAATAATGTTTAAGGTAATATGAGAAGTTCGCAAACTTTGAGTAGTGCGACGCCGGAAAATGGACGTATATAAAGAGAAGAGTATGACAAAAGAGAACGGTATTGGATGGCTTAAGAGCTAATATGAAGGATGGAAATAGCTGCGAAAGGAGCTCCCCAGGGGTGCTGCTGACTCCGGACGACTAATTGAACATTCGAGGACGAATGTCCTAAAAAGCGGAAGGATGTTACACCTCGCATTTTTGTACATTCGAATATTTATGTCCCGTATTTTGCACTTTCGGAAAATTTGAAACAATTGTGACAAGATAAAGACGAGGCTATATTTTGATCTTGTTGGGTATATAAGTTGTTCATGAGAAATATTGATGCGAAAAATGCCGAGGGAGGCTAAGGGCAAAATTGGAATTTGGAAAAAAATTTGTTTCATGAAATTACAAATGTTAGCCAACTACTTGGGCTAAAAAAAAAAAGAGGAATTAAGGCCCAAAAGAGATGGGGTGGCCGGCCAACATGGCCCAAGCCCATGGAATTTTATTAATTTCCATGTGCTAAATTAAAATAAAGGACCATATATGAGTCATATTTCATTAGAAGCTTCAAGAGAATTAGACAAGGAGAAAACAAGAATAACAAGAGCAAGAAGAGCCTATACGGCTTTGGCCATAAAAAATTTAGCCCCTTGAAATCTTTCTCCAAAAATTGTTTTCTTGTGGTATTTCCACTAATTCAAGGGTCCTTTACAACTTGGTGTAGTTGTTTTGGAAGAAAGAGCATTTGTTTCTTCAAGTTGACAACTTGGTCAAGTGAAGAAGATTGTGGAAAAAGGTAAGAATCAATTCATTTTTCTTATGTTATGAGGTTTGGTTTATGTTGTAGTATGTAGAAATGAGTAGAATTTATGAAAATATGGAAGTTTGCAAAGTGGGTGTGTTTATATGAAGGTGGCCGTGTGTGTGTGTTAATGTATAGATATGATGAGTTGAATTTTTGTGTTGTATTCTAGTTGTGGTTATGGTGGAATTTATACTGGAAATGAAAGTTGAATGAATTTGGTTGAAGTTGGAAATATAGGTGTTGGCCGTGTGATGTATGGAATTGGAATGGAAATGGATTAATTTTGTTTAAGGTGTTAGTTGTGTTGTTGTGATCCTTATGATGTAAATGAGGGCTAAATGGTTTAAGTTGGCAATAAAATGGATTGTAGAAGGTTATGTCATTTTAGTGTGATTTTATGATACTATGGAAAATGAAGTTGTTAAAGTATGGATTGATGTTGTTGATCATGAATTTGTAAGTAGAAAATGTGTTTGATGGTTTTGTTGTATATGTAAGACTTTTGGGTGAAATATGGAATTGATGGAATTATTGAATATTGGATATATGGCTTGGAATATTCTTGGCCTATGTTTGTATGATCTTAAATTAGTGTATGAATATGGAAATATTGATATTGACTTGAAAGTGTAAAGTTGGTTTGGAAGTTGTTGCATTATTCGGAAAAGAAGACTATTTATGTTAGAATGCGTTTTAGTCGATCATTGATGACTATTGGTATTGTTGGTTGGTATGGTTGTTGCTATTTGAGCCGAGTTGAATTCTCGGGGATGGCGCATTTGTGTGGGAAATCTTCATGAAATTTCGTAGACAAATGCTAATTCAAGATTTGAATTCTTAAAGACTTTAATTAATGTTTGGCAAATGTGACCATTTGTAGATTTTGGAGGATTTGGAAATTGAATTTGGAATAGCGTAAGCGAGCGGAAAAGGTATGTAAGGCTATTCCCTTTTTCCTTCTTTGGCATGTCCTAGATATACTAGGTTGAGATTTGAGCCTCGGGGACAATTCTGTTCATAGAAATCCGAGTTCGATTTTGTGTACTATTCATTCAATATAATTGAACTATAATTTTTATGTTTTGTTGGAAAAAAATGATCAAACGTCCGTAACTTTTACAAACGAAATCGGATCGCTCTGAAACTTCCATGGATGACTCCATAGAGTTTAATGTTTGTGATTCATGTTCACCACCTCGACTTAACCCGAGGTGGGCCCACTATTCTCGATTCCTCTTCTATTGTCCTAATTAATGTATTTCCGCACGATGATCAAAGGGAACCTTTGGTCGTTGTTCCGAGTTTGTTAGGATTCGTATGCATTGTTCGATACAAGCATTTGGAAGTTCGATATGAGTACATTGACTTGACTTGATATAATTATTTACAAGTAATCCGATAAGTATCCATTTCGATATAAGTACGAATGAACATTCGACTTGAGCATGTTGATATAAACATTTGGGTATGAGTATATGAATATTTTGATATAAGTATTCCGATATAAGCACTTTGATGTGAATATTTCGATGTGAGTATGTAAATTGATATAAGCAATCTGTTATGAATAATCTGACATAAGTGCGTTGGTAGAAGTACTCTACTATAAGTAGTATGAAATAGCACTTTGACATAAGTATTCTGATACAAGTATTTTGATACAAGTATTCTGACATAAGCATTGGGATAAAAGTATTCCGATAAGAGTATTCTGATCTTGGTATGTAATCTGATATAACAATTATGATATGAGTAATCTGTTATGAATAATTTGCTACGAACATTCGATAGGAATATCTTCCGTAAACTCGATGTTTTGGTTGTCAGACGACAGCACGTACGATTATTCTATTGAGTCTTCGGACGACGGTAAGTGTGTATATGTATTGAGTCTTGATTTGTATGCATATGGTTTCGCACTACTCTGTTCGTGCAAGTTTTGGTATGCCTATTCACTGAGCCCGGGCCAGGACATGTTCTCGTGCGTACTCCACTGCATTGTTCACCGAGACCCACCAGTAGAGGGCCGGGACACGTATGTGATGATGGCGCCAGATCCGGACCGGACCCTCTCTACCGAGTCCCTTGACGAAGGGCCGGGACATGTTATCCACCGAGTCCCTCATTGTGGCGGGCCGGGACACGTTACATACATGCATGACATTTGATGTGACATATATGATTCGCTATACATGATTCTATCCACCGAGTCCCGTAATAACGGGCCGGGACACGTTATATGCATATGCTATACATGATATTGATATGTGTGATTCCATTTTACCGAGTCCCTCACAACGGGCGGGACACGTTATATGTATAAAAGGGTATGTGATGTATCGATATGCTCGACCTTATTCACCGAGTCCCTCACCAAAGGGCCGGGACACGTTACGTGCATAAGTATGTATATGTATATGTATTTGAATTATGATTTGAGATCTACTACTTTGTTACGCAAAGGAAAACGTTTTGATGACTTTTCACGGTCTTACTAGTTCGTAGAGAGTTTCATTTTTGGCTAGGATTCTCTGATTTCGTATTTCATGCCTTACATACTCGGTACATTTTTTCATCGACCCCCGTCTCGGGGGCTGCGTTTCATGCCGCGCAGGTACTCCCAGACGAGTTGAAGACATTGTAGAAGATATCCCAGCGGTGGTGGCAAACTCCATTTGTTCCGGAGGTCGCCGAGTCGAGTTTATATGTGTTATGGTTTACGAATGATGTTAGAGCTTTGCGACAACGTCGTGGGCATGGTGTGTCGGTTTAATAAGCGGCTCCATCGGCCGATGTGTTGTTTTGTATTATGTTATAAAGTCCGCGTAATAGATTTGGTTGGTTTGAAATCTACAAAGAAAAAAAAATATGTATATTTACGAAAAATGTACCATGTATTTCACTTTTACTTGATTTTAGAGTCCGAGGAAATTATGCATGTAATAAGAGTCTGTGGGTTCGCTCGGCTCCGGATAAGGGGTCGGGTGCCCATCACACCCTAGGGATATTAGGGTGTGACAAAGTGGTATCAGAGCAGGTCGGTCTAAGGGGGTTGTCTGCAAAGTCGTGTCCGGTAGAGTCCTGTTTATGGTGTGAAGCGCGCCACATTTATAAACAGGAGGCTACGGGGCATCTAGGGATTGTTGACCTTCTTTCTGTCTCAGATCGTGCGATAGAGCCAAGTTATAGGAAAATGAAATCCCCTATGTAAGCCTCACATACGACGGAAGGAGGTAAGTGACGGTATGGAAGGTCACTACGGTATGTATCGACGTGTTTGATCTGTTACCTGTAATTGGCAGTTCCGGATGGATAGATTGTGATGTATAGCCGTACGCTCTGTGAGGCATTAATGATATTTGCTGTGTACAGCTTTCGAAAGGAAAGAATAGTATACGAGGAACCAGGTCTGTCGAAGGATTCAGAGAAAGTCGATAATCAGAGTGCTGAAGAATATGTACGGATAGTAAAGTGGAAATTCAAATAGACTGATACTCGAAATATTCGTAAGTAGTGGCGATAAAGGCATGTTCACCACCGTCGGGAATCTGGGAGTCCAGGGCAGGCAATAATTATACACATAAGTGAAAAGTGCACATTAGGAATCAAAAAGGGCAAAATAGTAAATGTATAAAGAAGGGCGTGCTATGAGAATGTCTCGGGATCTGTGAGACCTCGACTCGCCCTGAGTCATGTAATAAGGGCCATATGAGAAAATGGACGCGATTATATCGGCGTTAAGGCACCAAATTCTGCCAACGTTTCAGGGTTAAGCGTGCTCAGGTGGGAGCAATTTCATGATGGGTGACCCCCTGGGAAGTGTACAAGAAATTCCAAAGATTAAGCTGTAAAAGACAAATGAAAAAAAAAAAACCAGAATGGCCTAAGTGAAATCAGACTATACGAGATGATTGGAGACCACAAAAGGCTACGCAGCACGCGACAGGCTCGATTAAAGAAGAAATGGAAAGTATGTCACGGTTCTGAAATTTGGATAGACTTGAATAGTGTCTGGAAGTATTTTGTGGGTTAGTTAATAATAATTATGCATATGCATATGAATGTGTATGACGTCTCATCTGTGATTGTATTAGTGGACACGTGTGTCCCAACGACCGGCGCTACGGTGGAGACAGCCTCAGTAGGGTGAGGGATACCGAAACCTGAGTGGTGACAGTAAAAATAAATGGTATAGGTGTCATAAAATAAGCTGATGTTATTTTCGCTACAGGTTAGGAATGGAGGAGTCTTGATATAAGGATATTTGAAAAAGAGAAAGTATGAAGAAGTGGACAAATGAGGATATAGACATAAAGTGAGAGGAAGACTTATGGTAAGAAGTTTTCGATATGTTATGCATAGAGTTGGAAAGAAAGATGAGGAATGAAGTATAATCGAAGGTGAGAGTATTCGAAGATTGTGACGTATAAGGAGCCCCTTAAAGGGGGGGGGGGGGGGGAGAGCATGTAATGTTAGACTTAAAAGGGAATCGCGACAATTGGTAATCTGGAAATTTTTGAAAAGGAAGAAAGAACGCAACGCCTGTGGATGAAATAAGAGAAGCCCCTGGATATTAGCAAATAATTCATGGACCATTAATTGTATTATGAGAATATATGTTATGAAACTACATGAATCAACAAGGAATAATGGTGGACGAAACGAGCGTCAACACAAAAAAAAAAACCCAAGACGAGTATACTTTGTCGGAAAAATATGAGAGAAGGAAATAAAGAAAAGCTGTAGTAAGGATTCAAAAATGTCGCGAACTAACAAGTTGAGTAAATTCGAATCACGAGCACCCATAAGGGTAACTGGACCGCGATGGGTAATAAGCGATAAAGACACATTGTGCATATACGTTGTTGGGTAAGTATTTGGAATGAAAGATTAAAGAGGGACCCTCCCAGAGTGTTATAACACCCCATAAGATCAGTTGAACATTCGAGGACGAATGTTCTAAAGGGGGGGGGAGGATGTTATGTCCCGTATTTTGCACTTTCGGAAAATTTGAAACAATTGTGACAGGATAAAGACGAGGCTATATTTTGATCTTGTTTGGTATATAAGTTGTTCATAAGAAATATTGATGCGAAAAATGCCGAGGGAGGCTAAGGGCAAAATTGGAATTTGGAAAAAAATTTTGTTTCATGAAATTACAAATGTTAGCCAACTACTTGGGCTCAAAAAAAAAAGAGGAATTAAGGCCCAAAAGAGATGGGGTGGCCGGCCAACATGGCCCAAGCCCATGGAATTTTATTAATTTCCATGTGCTAAATTAAAATAAAGGACCATATATGAGTCATATTTCATTAGAAGCTTCAAGAGAATTAGACAAGGAGAAAAACAAGAATAACAAGAGCAAGAAGAGCCTATACGGCTTTGGCCATAAAAAATTTAGCCCCTTGAAATCTTTCTCCAAAAATTGTTTTCTTGTGGTATTTCCACTAATTCAAGGGTCCTTTACAACTTGGTGTAGTTGTTTTGGAAGAAAGAGCATTTGTTTCTTCAAGTTGACAACTTGGTCAAGTGAAGAAGATTGTGGAAAAAGGTAAGAATCAATTCATTTTTCTTATGTTATGAGGTTTGGTTTATGTTGTAGTATGTAGAAATGAGTAGAATTTATGAAAATATGGAAGTTTGCAAAGTGGGTGTGTTTATATGAAGGTGGCCGTGTGTGTGTGTTAATGTATAGATATGATGAGTTGAATTTTTGTGTTGTATTCTAGTTGTGGTTATGGTGGAATTTATCTTGGAAATGAAAGTTGAATGAATTTGGTTGAAGTTGGAAATATAGGTGTTGGCCGTGTGATGTATGGAATTGGAATGGAAATGGATTAATTTTGTTTAAGGTGTTAGTTGTGTTGTTGTGATCCTTATGATGTAAATGAGGGCTAAATGGTTTAAGTTGGCAATAAAATGGATTGTAGAAGGTTATGTCATTTTAGTGTGATTTTATGATACTATGGAAAATGAAGTTGTTAAAGTATGGATTGATGTTGTTGATCATGAATTTGTAAGTAGAAAATGTGTTTGATGGTTTTGTTGTATATGTAAGACTTTTGGGTGAAATATGGAATTGATGGAATTATTGAATATTGGATATATGGCTTGGAATATTCTTGGCCTATGTTTGTATGATCTTAAATTAGTGTATGAATATGGAAATATTGATATTGACTTGAAAGTGTAAAGTTGGTTTGGAAGTTGTTGCATTATTCGGAAAAGAAGACTATTTATGTTAGAATGCGTTTTAGTCGATCATTGATGACTATTGGTATTGTTGTTTGGTATGGTTGTTGCTATTTGAGCCGAGTTGAATTCTCGGGGACGGCGCATTTACAGGGGAAATGCTGCCGAAATTTCTGTAGACAAATGCTAATTCAAGATTTGAATTCTTAAAGACTTTAATTAATGTTTGGCAAATGTGACCATTTGTAGATTTTTGGAGGATTTGGAAATTGAATTTGGAATAGCGTAAGCGGCGGAAAAGGTATGTAAGGCTATTCCCCCTTCCTTCTTTTGGCATGTCCTAGATATACTAGGTTGAGATTTGAGCCTCGGGGACAATTGTTCATAGAAATCCGAGTTCGATTTTGTGTACTATTCATTCAATATAATTGAACTATAATTTTTATGTTTTGTTGGAAAAAAATGATCAAACGTCCGTAACTTTTACAAACGAAATCGGATCGCTCTGAAACTTTCGTGGATGACTCCATAGAGTTTAATGTTTGTGATTCATGTTCACCACCTCGACTTAACCCGAGGTGGGCCCACTATTCTCGATTCCTCTTCTATTGTCCTAATTGACGTATTTCCGCACGATGATCAAAGGAACCTTTGGCTCGTTGTTCCGAGTTTGTTAGGATTCGTATGCATTCTACGATACAAGCATTTGGAAGTTCCGATATGAGTACATTGACTTGATTATTTGATATAATTATTCGATACAAGTAATCCGATTTATACGATATACTTCAATTCGATATAAGTATCCAGATATGAACATTCTGACTTGAGCATGTTGATATAAACATTTGGGTATGAGTATGTTGATATGAATATTTTGATATAAGTATTCCGATATAAGCACTTTGATGTGAATATTTCGATGTGAGTATGTAAATTGATATAAGCAATCTGTTATGAATAATCTGACATAAGTGCGTTGGTAGAAGTACTCTCACTATAAGTAGTATGAAATAGCACTTTGACATAAGTATTCTGATACAAGTATTTTGATACAAGTATTCTGACATAAGCATTGGGATAAAAGTATTCCGATAAGAGTATTCTGATCTTGGTATGTAATCTGATATAACAATTATGATATGAGTAATCTGTTATGAATAATTTGCTACGAACATTCTGATAGGAATATCTTCTGTAAACTCTGATGTTTTGGTTGTCAGACGACCGCACGTTCGATTATTCTATTGAGTCTTCGGACGACGGTAAGTGTGTATATGTATTGAGTCTTGATTTGTATGCATATGGTTTCGCACTACTCTGTTCGTGCAAGTTTTGGTATGCCTATTCACTGAGCCGGGCCAGGACATGTTCTCGTGCGTACTCCACCGCATTGTTCACCGAGACCCACCAGAGAGGGCGGGACACGTATGTGATGATGGCGCGGATCCGACCGGATCCCCTCTACCGAGTCCCTTGACGAAGGGCCGGGACATGTTATCCACCGAGTCCCTCACTGGCGGGCCGGGACACGTTACATACATGCATGACATTTGATGTGACATATATGATTCTGCTATACATGATTCTATCCACCGAGTCCCGTAATAACAGGGCCGGGACACGTTATATGCATATGCTATACATGATATTGATATGTGTGATTCCATTTACCGAGTCCCTCACAACAGGGCCGGGACACGTTATATGTATAAAAGGGTATGTGGTACTGATATGCCTGACCTTATTCACCGAGTCCCTCACCAAAGGGCCGGGACACGTTACGTGCATAAGTATGTATATGTATATGTATTTGAATTATGATTTGAGATCTACTACTTTGTTACGCAAAGGAAAACGTTTTGATGACTTTTCACAGTCTTACTAGTTCTGTAGAGTTTCCATTTTTGGCTAGGATTCTCTGTTCTGTATTTCATGCCTTACATACTCGGTACATTTTCCGTACTGACCCCCTGTCTCCGGGGGCTGCGTTTCATGCCGCGCAGGTACTCCCAGACGAGTTGAAGACATTGTAGAAGATATCCCAGCGGTGGTGGCAAACTCCATTTGTTCCTGGAGGACTGCCGAGTCAGAGTACAGTATATGTGTTATGGTTTCTGAATGATGTTAGAGGCTTTGCAGACGATGCAGTCGTGGGCATGGTGTGTCAGTTTAATAAGAGCCTCCATCAGCCGATGTGTTGTTTTGTATTATGTTATAAGGTCCGCGTAATTACAGATTTGGTTGGTTTGAAATCTACAAAGAAAAAAAAATATGTATATTTCTGAAAAATGTACCATGTATTTCACTTTTACTTGATTTCAGAGTCCGAGGAAATTATGCATGTAATAAGAGTCTGTGGGTTCGCTCGGCTCCGGATAAGGGGTCGGGTGCCCATCACACCCTAGGGATATTAGGGTGTGACAATATGAAATCCAAGTATCGGTGCTTGTTTGAAGAGCAAGCAGAGGATGTTCAAGGTAAACAACCTCCATATCCATGTCATGTCCCTTACATATTTATGTCGCATGTTTCACGTTCACGTTCACGTATTCAGTACCCATGCCTCATGCTTCAGTATTCATGTTTCCATGTAACTACGTTATATCAGTCTAACTCATGTTTCATATCGTGTTTCTTTCACGATCATGTATTCAAGCCATGTCCAGTCCCCATCTTAACCCTGACCCAACATTCGAGGACGAATGATCCCAATGGGGAGATATTGTAACACCTCGTACCTTTAAACTAGGCTACGTTCATGATTTGGGCCTTAGAAACCAAGACGGAAGTGCGAAATTGGGAAAATTCCTTCAGAACGGGAAAAGTACGGGCTACGTCAAATTGTACGGGCCGTACTTTTAGGGCGTACTATGCAAGTACGGGCAAGATTGTATGGGCCGTACAATGAAGTACGGGACGTACTATGTAAGCCGTACTTCCCCCGTTGAATATCGTTGCCACTGGAATTTGCTTCCCATGTACGGCCAGAATGTTCGGGTCGTACTTTCAAGTACGGGCCGTACATGGAGGCCATACTTCACCTACTTCGGCCAGAAAGTATAAATACGTGGGTTCAGTTTTATTTTTCAGTTTTCATTCCCTCATGTCCTAGGAACGAAGTTCTCCTCTCCCTACCATCAAGATACATTAAGGCAAGCTATTCTAAGATAATTCTAACGTGCGTCCATGATTACTAAGTAAGAATTCAATGTTTTAACCAAGGCTTTTTTCAGGAAAACCCTTGGTTAAAGGATTGAAGACTAAGGCTTTAGGGATTCTTCTTCAAGTACATATTATTGATACAAGTTTTGGAGCATAACCAGGTATGTAGGGTTTCTATCTACGTGTGGGAACATCATTGTTCATCTCGACGCCACGTTCTTCCATGATTATATGAAAGTTCCGCAAAAACTAGGGTTCTAGACATGTTCATCATAACCCTAATATCACGACCCAACCAGAGGGCCATGACGGGCACCTGGTGCTAGCCTACATATGGCTGTCAAATGATATAACAAAATATGGAATGAAAGGTCACAAAACAACTAATTGTACATATCTATCTACGAGCCTCTACATGGAGTACATAACATAATAGCGATGGGACAGGACCCCGCCATGCCCATATATAAAAAAAAGAATCATACCATGCCGAACTGCAACTCCGGAACAAGTGTAGTGCTCCTGTACCCACGCTGAGATGGCAGCCTAAGAATCTGTACCGTCTCCCTATCTACCTACGGGCATGAACACAGCGTGCACACACAAAAGGACGTCAGTACGGACAAAGTACTGAGTATGTAAGGCATGAGAGTAACATAAGAGAGACATAAGAAACTATAGGGTAAGTGAATGCAACATGTATGTCTGAACTATCACTGTGTGTGAATCATGTATTAATACTGTGCATGCATGCATAAGGGTCAAACATATATATGCGTATATAACGCCTGTCAAGCCTCTGTGGGCATCCCATCATATCGTATCGTATCGTATCATATCGTATTGTGTTGTATCAGCCTCTATGGGCATCATGATCATCGTATCATCATATGACCAGCTGATCAGGTGGTAGTGCGTATATAATGCCGTCACCTTCCCCATACCCAATACATCTATATATGATGCATAATATACGCGCATATAGCACCTGAGGGGTCATAGGTCTGCATATGCATATATATATATATATATATATATATATATATATATATATATATATATATATATATAAATGCAATGCAATGCATAAACATGATAGGAGTACAAGTGACTCTAAAGACCAAACTGGATCTAAGTAAGATTTTCTGAGGATAACAATATGGAAAATGAATCAAATGGATCATTCCTACCTCTAAGAATAAAGTCATTATGGATAACGTTACGTATACGTTTGATTCATAAGGATCGTGCCAAAAAAAAAAAAAAGGAATGGGATAGCCTTAACATACCTCGTCGCCTCCTTAATACTCAACGCCTATGCTCTCGAGTTTGCAAATCTACATTCAAGGTGATTCATACTAAGCTTAAGTCGTTGAATATGGTCAAACTAAACTAATAAATGAGTTGACGAAAATCGGGCTGCATTTCCTTTATCTCTTATACTTCCACCAATCTTCTAAACAACACTCAAACATCTATAACAATGTCAACAATTCCATAGTCAAGAGATTATATTCAAATTACACTCAAATCATTCCAAAAAAGTTCTTTCAAAATCCATTCATAGTCAACAATTACCACACAATACTTTATGACCTTCCCTACCATGATTCCTTTCACCTTTATGACTTTCTAACCTCTAAACCAACTCAATATAAGTAATAAAGGGAAGAACATTGTTGACACCCAATTTTCACCTCATGAGATGCGTATTTTAATTTTCAAATTTCCCGAGTCAAAGACAGAGTAAGGACACTTCCTTTCAATTTTAAAATTTTAAAAATCCCGAGAAAATTGCAAAAATGACTTTTAATCATTATTTCCTGAAAAAACTGACAAATATGAGAAATACGAGTTATTCGCTTTCATCCCGATCCGTCTAGTCAGGAAAATTGTTAATTTAAACAACGTATTAATTACGACTCATTTTGACCACATTTTTCACATTTTTAAATATCCCCCGGAACTATGTCAATATTAGGCTTGTTTTAAAGCTAATATTTTTAATTTTCGAGTTTTGAATTTTAATTTTCCAAACTAATTATTTTACTTAGTAAAATGAGTATTTTTAATATATGGTTTAATATGATTTAAATTAAGGAGGGGTTTTTATTTATTATTTTTAAACTTGGGGGGGGGGGGGGGTTAATGTTTAAAAAAAAGGGAGTGTGAAGTTTGTTAAAACAAACTTCACACCCCTACCCGACCCCTTTCCCCTCTTTCTCAGGCGATTTATTTTCTACCCTAGGGTTCCGCCGTCGATGGCCAATCCATGGTTGTTCTTCGCGGGATTTTTGAGGGGCTTTGTTCCTTGTCACAGTGTTCTCACCATTTTCAGGTTTAATTTCATATAATCTTCGCCAGTTGGTCTCGAATTTGAATTATTTTGGGGATGTTGCTCGAGTTTCTCCTATGCATAGTTTCCATGGGCAGGGCCTTGAGCCCTTAGCCAACTTATGCACTATGTACATTAAATGAGGGACTTAGGGTAATTTCCCAAAGATTTCTTCTGATTTGCGTACCATTGTTGGGGGATTCTATGTTGTTTGGTACGATTTTAGTACTATTGCACCGTTAGAATATAATAATTTTTTTATTGATGACAAGGCGTACTATCCTAGTATTTTTTGATTTTATTTGTATTTTTTCCGGTACAATTAGTTAGACTATTAGCTGGATTACGTGATTTGTGTGAAATTTTGTTGGATAAGGTACAATAGGTGCAAATTTGCTGAGAATTTTGTTGTCCTTTACTTAAATTCGAATTTGTTATAGAATTGGGAGGAAATTTGATTTCATTTTTGGGTCATTTTTGTCCTTAGGGTTGAGATTATCATGCTATAAATAGAATATGATTCTGACGTTTTAAGGGTCTGATTTTTTTAATAAAAAATTCTCTCTT
>NW_026718186.1:0-12641 GCF_029784015.1 Lycium ferocissimum
ATCCAACAATTTCTCCAAGCTACCCGAATTGACCCTAAACCGAGAACCTCACTTTAACCCATTCCTTATTTCCAAATCATGATTTGCATCCACAACTCACATTCTAACAATACTATTCTCATCAATATGCAAAATACATTAAATGCACAATAGTCTCCAAATCAGTCCGCAACAACTAAAACATCAATTTGAGTCATTAAACATTCATTTCCAATATAGAATTCATAACGACGACGACTAAAACATTTTATATCAATTCGTTCATTGTCATATAATATGACCCATTTCGACCAACACTACACATATACATATATGGATGATTCTCAATCGTTCTTCACCTTACAATGATCATGTGCTAACTAGACATTAATTCATCACTTTAATACAACACAACACACACACCATCACACGGCCAAGCCTCACATACATATGGCCTCAACTTCAACATACTTTATTTCATGATTTTCATCCATATTAACATACTACAACATACCAACAACCTTTATAACACATAAAACATAATGAATTCTTACCTTTCCTCTTCAACTTCCCAATAGCCTAGGGTTTCCAAGGATGAAAAATAAAGGGTTGATCGCTCCAACGACACCTCCACGCTACTTAGGGGCCTCAATATAGTGGGTTTACATCAAGGAAATGATTTTAGAAGGACTTGAATGAAAGTTGATTTTCCAAGCTCCTTGGCCGAGAGCTCCTTTTGTGTGGTGTTCTTCACCTCTTTTTTTCTAAGTGTTAAAATGACTAAAGATGACTTAGAGGTCATCTTTTAATTCCCCCTCTAGAGTTGTACAAGATCTTGGCCCACATTAATGTGTTGTTCCAATTAAAAGTTGACACAAAAATTGTGTGGGGGCCTTATCCCACTCACACGGCCAACCATGGAAAATGGATGACTTTTCAACTTCCAATTTTATCACTTTTGGGTCCCAAATTTTCCTAATTGTTCCATGCCAACAAATTCATGCACAACTTATGACTCAAAATAAAATCGAAGGTCAAAAATCCCGACTTTGTATCCCGAAATAGTTTTGTCCTTAACTTATCATAATTAATCTGGATTGTTCCAATGTACGAAAATACGGGATATAGCATCCTCCCCCCCCCCCTTTAGAACATTCGTTCTCGAATGTTAGATTAACCTTACGGGTCATACAAACAATTTGGGGGAGTTTTTCTTTTCAACTTTCACAACAATACATTCATTGATCAATAATTCATTTATCAAACAACATAGTCAAATAGAGGATTGGATTACCTGTAGGCTCTGAAAATAAATGAGGATACTTCTTCTTCATCTGCTCCTTAGCTTCCCAGGTCATCTCTTCACGATTATTATTCCGCCACAGCACTTTAACAGAAGCCACATCTTTATTCCGCAACTTTCTTACCTGACGATCCAATATGGCTACGGGCTGCTCTTCATAAGATAGCTCCTCTGTGACCTGGATATCATCTACAGGAAAGACTCTGGAAGGGTCACCAATACACTTACGAAGCATAGAAACATGAAATACCGGGTGTACCGCTCCCAGATCAGCTGGCAGATCTAACTCATAGGCAACCTTGCCTATTTTACGAACGATCTGATAAGGCCCAATATATCTCGGAACCGAGCTTCCTCTCTTGCCAAATCTCATAACACCTTTCATAGGTGACACTTTAAGAAATACCCAATCACCAATGCGAAACTCTAAATGTCGACGGTGATTATCGTATATGATTTACGTCGACTGGGTCGCAATAATCTCTCTCGAATAAGTTTCACCTTATCCACGGCCTGCTGGACCACATCTGGGCCAATCAACTCAGTCTCCCCAACATCAAACCAACCGATCGGTGACCTACACTTTCTGCCATACAACGCCTCGTACGGTGCCATCTGAATACTGGAGTGGTAGCTGTTATTATAGGCAAATTCAACAAGCGGCAAATGATCATCCCAGCTACCTCTGAAATCAATAACACAGGCTCGCAACATATCTTCCAATGTCTGAATAGTGCGCTCGGCCCCGTCCGTCGATCAAGGATAGAATCTTTGTGTACCGAGACTCACCGCGTCCCCAATCGTTTGAAACGATCTCAGTAAATTAGCTGTGAACCGGGCACCTTCGTCGGAGATAATAGATATAGAACTCCACGAAGTCGCACAATCTCCTTAATATAAACACCTCGGCATAATCCTCGAATAATAGGTGGTCCGGACGGAAGAAAATGGGTGATTTTGTCGCCGATCAACAATAACCCAAATGGAATCATACCTCGTGGAGTGCGAGGTAAACCTTTGTAATAAAAATCCATATTAATGATCTCCCACTTCCACGTCGGTATCTCCGTCTCCTGTGATAGCCCACCGGGCTTCGGTGCTCAATCTTAACTGCCGGCATTCGGACACCGAGCGACGAACTTCGCTATATCTCTTTTCATACCATCCCACCAATATAAGCATACGAGATCATGGTACATCTTCGTCGACCCCCAGGTGAGGAACGGAATATCGAGCATAATGTGCCTCGCCCATAACTGTCGCGGCGACCCCGCAACGTCGGCACACATAACCGCCCCTCGTGAAATAACACTCCATCGGTGAAATCTCAAACGGAGTCTTCTCCGTGCGGGGGGCCGCATCTCCGTACCGTACCGAAGAGGATCCTCATCTTGATGTCGCTTAATATCTCTCGTAATAGAGGACTCAGCAATACCTCGAACAGAAACCCCAACATCTCCGGAGAATCGGTAAGCGAACTCCAAGACTAGCCAATCGATGAATATCGCGAACCATTTCTTTCCTCTCTCGATGGCACGTCGCTAGGTCGCCCATGACTTGCGGCCGAGTGCATACTGCCACAACATTAGCTTTCCCCGGATGGTAGAAAATATCAACATCATAATCTTTTAACAACTCTAACCACCTCCTCTCGTCGCAAGATGTCACCTCCTTCTCGCTTTAAAAGATGAACACCGTATAAATAATGTCTCATCTTCAAAGCATGAATATAAATATCAACGTGAAATTCTTTTCAATAGTTTGGGATAATTGCAACAAGTTAAGGACAATGCTATGTATTGATCTTGTTTGACACATAAGTTGGTTATGAAAATTGTGGATGTGGAAATATTGGAAAAGGCTAAGGGCAAAATTGGAATTTCAAAAAAAAATTAGTTTCATGAAAATTTCCAAAAAGTGTGGACTAAATGAAAAAAAAAAAAAAAAAAAAAAAAAGAAAAAAAACCACCCAAGGTGGCCGGCCATAGTGGACCCCACATGGGGGGGGGGGGGTAAGCATGACAAATATATTTGTCATGTGACCATAGAAAATTCAAGAATTTGAGAGAAAGAAGAAAGAAAGAAAGAAGGAGAACAACAACCATGGCCATTCGGCCATGGTCTCCAATATTTGTCCCTTCAAATTTTGTCCCCAAAAATTATTTTCTTGTTGTATTCCTACTAATTCAAGGGTCCTCTACAACGTGGTATAATTGTTTCGGAAGATAAGTCGTTCGTTTCGTCGTTTTCGCATTTGGGACAAGTAAAGAAGTTGAAGGAAAAAGGTAAGATTCAATCCTTTTTTATATGTTATGAAGGATTCATTTGTGTTGTAGTATGTGGAAATGGATAGAATGCATGAAATTATGGAAGTTTGCATGGTATTTGTGTGTGTGCATATGTGGCCGTGTGTATGTGCTAGTGTATAAATGAAGTAGGTTGGATTTTATGTTGTATTCTAGTTGTGGTTATTATGGAAATTGTATTGGAAATGAAAGTTGAATGAAAATGGGATGAAGTTGAAAATTGCATGTTGGCCGTGGCCTATATATGGGTGGAATGGTGATGGATTTATTTTGTGTAACATGTTAGTTGTGTTGTTGTGATCATTACAATGTAAGTGAAGCATATATGGGGTAAGTTGGCATGAAAATGGAATGTAGAGAAATTATGTCATATTAATGCGATTTTATGATATTAAGATAATGAAGTTGAGAAAGTGTAGATTGTTGTTATTGGAGATGAATTAGTAAGTAGAAAATGCGTTGGAATGCTTTCGTTGCATATATGAGAATTTTGGATTGAATATGGAAATTGATGGAATTGTTGAATATTGGATATATAGCTTGGAATGCTCTTAGTTTATGTTTGAATGATCTTAAATTAGTATGTGAATATGAACATATTGATATTGGTTTGTAAGTGTAAAGTTGGATTTGGAGTTGTTGCATTATTTGGAAAATAAGACTATTTGCGCTAGAATGCGTTTCTAGTCGATTGTTGATGTTGTTTATATTGTTGTTGGTATGGTTGTTGTTGTTTTGGCCGAGTTTGAATCTCGGGGGTGTTATATATATAGGGGAGATGCTGCCCAAATTTTTATAGACAAGTATTGGCTAAGATTGAAATTTTAAGCCTTATGAATAGCAAATTGGTAAATGTGACCATTTGTAGGTTTTGGACGAAACGGGATTTGGATTTTGGCAAGCGTAAAAGGCAAACAAGGTATGTAAAGCTCTCCCATTCTTTCTCTTGGCATGTCTTAGATGTACTAGGTTTGAATTTGGACCTCGGGGACAACTCTACTCCTCGGAATCCACGTCCAAAAACGCCCCTTTTTCATTCAGTAGAATTGAATTGAATATTGTGTGAAAAGTTATAAAAGTTGTCTAACCCCCAGAACTTGTGCAAATGAAATCCGATTACCTTAAAATCCCCCTGGATGACGTTATGAAGTTTAACATACGTAATTCACATACGCCACCTCATTTGGTCGAGGTGGGCTCACTTTGTCCGAATTTTTCCTAATATCCTATTTAAACTACCTTTGAATGGAAACTAAGGAAAACTTTTAACTACCTTTCTAAGTTCTAAAGAATGATTGCTATAAATATTTTATTGAGTCTTATGACCTACTTTGGGATTTGAAACTGCTTCGGAAAGACTATTTTGACACGAACCATTCTGATATCCGAAAGACTTATGTTTTGATTATTGTCAAATGTTCGCTATAATGTCTGCCATTTGAGTTATGCTATCGAGTCTCTGTATATGTCTTATATTTTGATAGACACAAATGACCCCTAAGGTTCTCTTTTGAAAAGAATCCTCCGCGGTCGTTAAAAGGTATGTGCTATGCTTCGTCCGGACCCTTTTTCATGATATGTCGTTTGATTATTCCGTCGATCTCTCTGTATATGTTGTACATTTTATATTGCATTTAGTTTCTCACTACTCCACTCGTGGATGCCTCAATGCTTCCTTCACCGAGCCGGGCCGGGATATGTTATCAAGCGTTTTCCGCATTGTTCGCCGTGCCTCGGTGTGAGGGGGCGGTATATATGTACATGGGTTGTGGAGTATCTTTGTGCCATGTACACTTTGATATGATATGATATGATATGGCCATCGATATGCTATGATATGTGCACATTTCGATTATGATATGATATGTTGTGGCGCCGGTGTCGGGGGCGACCACTTTCGTTTGCCGAGTCCCATAATGGGGCCGGCTATGGCATATTTTCTCGTTATGCATTTGCCTATGTTTTATGAGTAAGCATTTCGATACTCCGGCCTATTGCATTTATGTTCGTATCCTCTGTTCGGTTATGATTCGTTGTTAGTATTTTATGCTTTACATACTCGGTACATATATTCCGTCGACCCCCTCGTTCTTCGGGGGTGCGTTTCATGCCGCGCGGTACACCCGAGATGAGTACGAAGCTTTGTAGGAGATGTTCCGGCGGCGTTGGCAAGCTCCATTTGCTCTCCGGAGTCTTTGCCGTGTCGATTATGCATGTTATGTGTTCGATTATGTGTTAGAGACTTTGCGAGACGAGTTGTGGGTTCGAATGTCAGTTGTGAGCGGCTCCATCAGCCGACGTGTCATTCTGTATTTTGTAGTAGATTCCATATGATTACAGATTCTGTCGATTTGTAAACTACAAAGGATATTTCCAAAATATTTGTTGTACTTGTCATTTTTGTCTGATTAAGAGTCCGAAAGTTTATGTATGTAATAGGAGTCCGCGGGTTCGCTCGGCTCCGCACATGGGGTCGGGTGCCCATCACACCCTAGTAAAATCAGGGTGTGACAAAGTGGTATCAGAGCAGGTCTGTCCTAGGGGTTGTCTGCAAAGTCGTGTCCGGTAGAGTCCCGTTTATGGTGTGAAGCGCGCCACATTTATAAACGGGAGGCTACGGGGCATCTAGGGATTGTTGACCTTCTCTGTCTTAGATCGTGCGATAGAGCCAAGTCATAGGAGGATGAAATTCCTATATGTGGGCCTTACATACGATGGAAGAAAGTAAGGGATGACATGAAAGTTACAGAAATGAATTTTGATATATTTGTTCCGCTACCGGAAATTGGAAGCTTTGAATGGCGGGAATGTGTCACATAATCGTATGTTCTGTGAGGTGTCGTCGGTATTTGCTATGTACAGAGTTTGAATTGTAAAAATGGAAAAAGAGATTCTGCTGAAATTGTTAATTAGAATATTTAGTCGGATACGCCAGACGGGGGGAAAGAAAATATTGTAAGTAGATAACAAATGAGATGCGTGTCGGGAAGTTATAGATTTGGGTATGGCGTGAAAAATGATTATAGGAAAGACGGTTAGCGATCGAAAGATCGAGACGAATGATATTCGATGCCCTTAGTAGAAATAAGGTCTATGGGAGGATTTAAAGATATTTGACAATCGATTTTGCGGAAAATTATTATGTAGGAATGGTGGGTGAAGATCTAAACAGGACAATACCCGAAATAATTATAAGAAATGACGACAAAGGTATATTTGTTAGTATTGGGGATCTGGGAGTTAGAATGAAAGATGAATATCGTGGAATAAGAAGGGTAAAACAAAGTAAATATGGAAAAAGGGGACGTATTATGGAAAAGTCTCGAAATCTGTAGGACTTCAATTTGCTCCAAATAATGTAATAAAGGTCATGTGATAGAGCGGACACGATTATACTGGCAGTAGAGCATCATATTGCACCCGAGTTTCAAGGTTAAGCGTGCTACGACCAGAGCAATTCTGGGATGGGTGACCCCCTGGGAAGTGCATTAAGGGTTCTATAAATGTAGATGTATGAGATGAATGGGAAATTAGGATAACCAAAAAGAAATTAGAATATGCGGAATAGATAGAAACCTTAATGAGGATGGGCACGAAGATAAGAAACGTCTGGCGACGAAATATGACATGATTTATGTGACTAGAACACACGGGTAAAGTGTGAACAAAAAGTGAGCTATAGCATGTACGAAAAAGACTTGTTACGTTCTGTAGGGAAAAGCGTGGAATTAAGATTATATGTTGACGGGAATAATAAGAAGAATAAGGAAAGGAAGAGTAATATGTTATGTTGCACTAAGTTTTAAGGAACACCTCCCACGCCATCTGTAAAGGGCATTATTTTTATTTGGGAAAAATCTTGCTTTGAAGAAGCATATATGAGCGACAAATTCGCAATTCATCTAAATGAGCTAAAATATGTTCCAGCCATATTGTGCTTTAGAAGGAGGCCCAAATCGACGGGCAATAATGCCCGGTAACCGAGTGTGACTATGATGAAAGAATGTAGAGCATACGAGTAAGTAATTGCGATCTAAATAGTTCATTCAGAACTCAAGAGTAAATCTGAGGGTAAATCATGCGAATCAAGTACTAGGATGCCCTGCGGTGCTTGCCAGACTCTAGTTCTTTCTGATGGGGGATTGAAGAATGCCTTCGATAACAACTTATTAAATTGTGATTAACGAATTAGAAATGGAATTCGTGGAAAAAAAAATGGACATAGACGAAGAAATGAGAAAAGTACCAAAGGGAGCACTCAAGATGGGCGCAATTAATTGACCATGAGTTTGGGATAAATGAAAAATACATAGTTATGGACGGAAGAAAGGTAGTGCGACAAAAAGGTCATCAAACGAGACCACTACTAAGATGAAGTTAGTATGACTTCGGGTAAGATTGTAAGTTAACAATGAGTATATGGAAGGAGTGAGAGAACATGAAGCATAAGGAAATACGACATGTTACGTATATATGACCTTATCTTGGAAGTAGTGCAAACCATAAGAAACAAGAATTGAGAATTTGTGAAACGACTAATATGTTGTAAGTTTATTGGGAAAAATAGACGGTACCTATGGGAATAAGATGAGGTTATAAGAGGGCTTGGAATATTTATCGTCTAAATATAAATATTACGGGATGAAGAGTTTGAAATGATTATGCGCACTAACTTTTGACGGGAATAAATACAATACAATTTGGATATGTTGTTGCCACAATGACGTTATCCGAACACTAATCACTAATGGGAATTATTAGAGTGTGGCTCGGATCAATTGTTACAATAGTGATATTGCCTGAGCCCTAACCATCAGACTAGATTTTGTACGAGATATTGGGGGAACTTTACCGTTTCGCGAATGTGTTAGAATTTCATACGGGGGTAATCTAAGTTATAGAAGGAAAAAAAAATGGATACGGTATGGTATGTTAAAAGTATTTGGAAAGAAACATGTGAGTTTGGAAATTTTAGATGGAGACATAAGATAGAAGGTAAATAGACAACGATAGGGGAGCACCCTAAAGGGGGGAAGCGGATAAGAGAAACGCAAAGGTAAGATGGAAATCAACTGATATTATGGCACGTTTAATATGAACGCTTGAATTTTCGGTGAGATCCTATGATTGGTGAAACCGACAACAAACGAATGGGAGCCAAGACGATAACTAAAGTGGTACTAGGGATTGTCGGTGAAGGTTGTGAGTAATATGATTCCAGGTAGTGGATGCTTGTAAAAAGAGAAAGGAATATGACAAATAGAATCAGCGCATTTTGGTACGAATGGGATATGTAAGATAGAATAAGTCAGAAAAAGGAAAGACTATGTTTGAGATCGAACATACTTTTTGCAAACTATGCAAGAATGGTCATGTAACTCACGAATATTTGCACAATAAGCAAACCAAGTGAGTACATGATTGATAAGAAATGTAAGGATCCAACAATGACAATATAGTTATGATATTTTGAATATGATACAGGAAAAATGCAAGGGTGGTCTAGACCAAATTACCAAAGTGGAATTGGTACTAAAAGTAAGCAGAACTTGATCAGGATCAATTAAAGATTCTTCCCGATACTGATTGTAAGACAAAGGGAGAAGACAAGGAACAACCTAAAGGTTAGTAAGGCGATGCTAAGGCATTTCTTGGATTAACTTGCGTATGTTTACATACTCTCGCAGAGATTACAATATAATCCGTGGCAGTGAAGATTAAGAGCAAAATCGCAGAAAAGGGAAATGAGAGAGTTTAAATCAGAGACAACGGAGTGATATGAAGTAAATGCCAAAAATATGACAGATGAAATTAAGGAAATTATGAAATGGCTAAACAGGATTACTAAGACTATGTAAGATTATACCACAAAAAGGTAGTGAGGTTTCATAAGGACCCATATTTACTATGTCGAACAGAATACCTAGTATGTGGTTAACCCCGGAGATCTGTCCGAAAGAAATTAAGAATACAAGTAAGTCTTGTACCAGCACTTGCTCTTAAGCTGACGGGCGAGCTAAGCGTGTTATTCAGACATTAGAAAATGAGTTACGAGCCTGTATCATTGATTTCAGAGGCAACGGGAGCAAACTTGTGGAGTTTACTAGTAATAATGATTACTAATCTAGCATTCAGAAAACATTGTAGGAGGCTTCGTATGGCAAGAACGTATGTTACCGATTGGCTGGTCTGATATGGACAAGACTAAGTTACTTGGTTTGAACATAATCCATCGGGCAGTCAATAATGTGAAACTCATTCGGGGACAGTCATTAGCGACTCAGAACTGACAGAAATCATATACAGGTGATCGTTGTCAACGCTTAGAACTCCGGATTGGTAATTGGACATTTTCGAAAATATCACCCATGGGAGGTGTTATGAGAAAAATATAGCCGAGATGTCTTAGATTTTATCGGATCATTCGTGAAGTAGGCAAGGTTTTCTATGAATCAGATTTACTATCTAATTGAGAAGCGATGCATCTAGTGTTCCGCATGTCTATGCGTCGTAAATACATTGTGACTTCATAATATTTCTCCGTGGAGGAACATTCAAGGAATAGAAGAGCTGTCCTACGGGGAACGGCCAATGGCGGCCCTAGTTTGGCAGGAAAGAAAAACTGCGTGACAAGGATGTGGCTCCCATTAAGGTACTGTTTGGCAGAATAGTAGTAAGGAAAGGTGACTTAAGAAACTCCAGGCGAGATGAAAAAGAAGTACCCCCACTTGGTTCCTATACCTACGGATAATCAGAATCACTTATTTGATTGTGCTGAGTAGTGCACGAGTTGTGTGTGATAACCGTACAAAGAGAACTCCCCCAGAAATACTTGTAAGCCCCTATAAGGCTAGTTTAACATTCGAGGACGAATGTTCTAAAGGGGGGGAGGATGTTATACCCCGTATTTTGCGCGTTCGGATAGTTTGGGATAATTGCAACAAGTTAAGGACAATGCTATGTATTGATCTTGTTTGACACATAAGTTGGTTATGACAATTTTGGATGTGGAAATATTGGAAAAGGCCAAGGGCAAAATTGGAATTTCAAAAAAAAAATTAGTTTCATGAAAATTTCCAAAAGTGTGGACTAAATGAAAAAAAAAAAAAAAAAAAAAAAAAAAAAACCACCCAAGGTGGCCGGCCATAGTGGACCCCACATGGGGGGGGTGGGAGCATGACAAATATATTTGTCATGTGACCATAGAAAATTCAAGAATTTGAGAGAAAGAAGAAAGAAAGAAAGGAGGAGAACAACAACCATGGCCATTCGGCCATGGTCTCCAAATTTTGTCCCCTCAAATTTTGTCCCCAAAAATTATTTTCTTGTTGTATTCCTACTAATTCAAGGGTCCTCTACAACGTGGTATAATTGTTTCGGAAGATAAGTCGTTCGTTTCGTCGTTTTCGCATTTGGGACAAGTAAAGAAGTTGAAGGAAAAAGGTAAGATTCAATCCTTTTTTATATGTTATGAAGGATTCATTTGTGTTGTAGTATGTGGAAATGGATAGAATGCATGAAATTATGGAAGTTTGCATGGTATTTGTGTGTGTGCATATGTGGCCGTGTGTATGTGCTAGTGTATAAATGAAGTAGGTTGGATTTTATGTTGTATTCTAGTTGTGGTTATTATGGAAATTGTATTGGAAATGAAAGTTGAATGAAAATGGGATGAAGTTGAAAATTGCATGTTGGCCGTGGCCTATATATGGGTGGAATGGTGATGGATTTATTTTGTGTAACATGTTAGTTGTGTTGTTGTGATCATTACAATGTAAGTGAAGCATATATGGGGTAAGTTGGCATGAAAATGGAATGTAGAGAAATTATGTCATATTAATGCGATTTTATGATATTAAGATAATGAAGTTGAGAAAGTGTAGATTGTTGTTATTGGAGATGAATTAGTAAGTAGAAAATGCGTTGGAATGCTTTCGTTGCATATATGAGAATTTTGGATTGAATATGGAAATTGATGGAATTGTTGAATATTGGATATATAGCTTGGAATGCTCTTAGTTTATGTTTGAATGATCTTAAATTAGTATGTGAATATGAACATATTGATATTGGTTTGTAAGTGTAAAGTTGGATTTGGAGTTGTTGCATTATTTGGAAAATAAGACTATTTGCGCTAGAATGCGTTTCTAGTCGATTGTTGATGTTGTTTATATTGTTGTTGGTATGGTTGTTGTTGTTTTGGCCGAGTTTGAATCTCGGGGGTGCTATATATATAGGGGAGATGCTGCCCAAATTTTTATAGACAAGTATTGGCTAAGATTGAAATTTTAAGCCTTATGAATAGCAAATTGGTAAATGTGACCATTTGTAGGTTTTGGACGAAACGGGATTTGGATTTTGGCAAGCGTAAAAGGCAAACAAGGTATGTAAAGCTCTCCCATTCTTTCTCTTGGCATGTCTTAGATGTACTAGGTTTGAATTTGGACCTCGGGGACAACTCTACTCCTCGGAATCCACGTCCAAAAACGCCCCCTTTTTCATTCAGTAGAATTGAATTGAATATTGTGTGAAAAGTTATAAAAGTTGTCTAACCCCAGAACTTGTGCAAATGAAATCCGATTACCTTAAAATCCCCCTGGATGACGTTATGAAGTTTAACATACGTAATTCACATACGCCACCTCATTTGGTCGAGGTGGGCTCACTTTGTCCGAATTTTTCCTAATATCCTATTTAAACTACCTTTGAATGGAAACTAAGGAAAACTTTTAACTACCTTTCTAAGTTCTAAAGAATAACTGCTATAATTATTTTATTGAGTCTTATGACCTACTTTGGGATTTGAAGCGCCGTTCGGAAAGACTATTTTGACACGAACCATTCTGATATCCGAAAGACTTATGTTTTGATTATTGTCAAATGTTCGCTATAATGTCTGCCATTTGAGTTATGCTATCGAGTCTCTGTATATGTCTTATATTTTGATAGACACAAATGACCCCTAAGGTTCTCTTTTGAAAAGAATCCTCCGCGGTCGTTAAAAGGTATGTGCTATGCTTCGTCCGGACCCTTTTTCATGATATGTCGTTTGA
>NW_026718187.1:0-13515 GCF_029784015.1 Lycium ferocissimum
CGGGACGGGGGCCCCCCAAAAGGGGGGTCGAACGGAATTGTCTTATCAAACAAAAGATCGGAAAAAAAACGGTCTAATCAAAACAAAGCGAAAAATAAGTGCAATATCCAAAAAATACCAAAATGTTCATTTTTGAAAATACAAATCATGCAAGGGGCTCGAGAGAAAATAAGGTCGCCGCCGTCGATGGCGCCACAACACTTCATACTCCGGAAGATTTCATATCTCGGCTCAGCATCGAAAAACGATCAAAAATCCGGCGGACAATATCACATATACACGGTACACACGGCTAACGATAACGAGAGGAGCTCGGCCAAGCCGCACACATCCATAACACCAAATATACACGGTACCCCGGCCCGATAGCAGAGAGGAGCTCGGCGAACCGGACACATCATATTCGCAATATCATATAGTGCGCACGATACATAACCGGCCCGGACTCGGCGAAAGATGCAATAACCATTTGCACGAAGAGTAGTGAGTAACCATATGCATAAAATCATTATCATAAACTCAAAAGATAAGTAACCTGATCGTACTTGAAATCGGAATAATAGTCATATCATATTCTTTCAAAAGTCATCAGAAGTACATCAAGGAAAGTCGCGGGGCCCACGGATTGGTGTCGACCCAAGTCGGGCCCGCCTATGGAAAACATAGTCATCATATGCCATAAAAGCTCCTACGAACATATCGAGGCAATCCGAGCCTTTTACGTAAGAAAGTTACGGTCGTTCGTAGTTACGGAACTCTTTAAAAATAAACTTTTTTATGCAACATTTGAAAATCAAATATTCCAAAGACATAAGGGCCAATATTTCATCACATCAAGCATACGAATGCCAAGGAACAAATAAGAATCATAGACATGCTCGGATCGCGAGAATAGAATTTCCTCGAGGCTCGTGTCATAGCCAACTTATAACTACGGCATGCCAAAAGAAGGAAGGGTTGAGCTTTACATACCTCGATCGCTCTCAAAGCTAATCCAAATCAAGCCTATGTCTCGGACTCCCCAAGATCTACATAACTGTTACATCCCGTCCTTTTGCATAATCGAAAAAATTCGAAATAATTGTGAATTATGAGAAAGGAGGTTATGTTTGAAATTTTCTTAGTATGTGTATGTCGGTTATGAAAATTTGAACGGGAAAACTTGGAGAAGTCCTAAGGGCAAAATGGGAATTTTGAAAATTTATTTCGGGAATTGCAAAATATAATTCATGAAGAATTGGGCTCAAAAAAAAAAAAAAAGAAAATTGAGGCCCAAAGACTTAAGGTGGCCGGCCAAGCCTACCATGAAATGGCCCAAACCCATTAAATTAGCATGTGTTGGTCATGTGCCTCAATTATATTATATATGCAAGACTTGTCTAGAATTTTCAAGAAAACAAAACAAAGCAAATTAAGAAAAAGGAAGAGGCAATCGGCTAAGGAAAGAAAAAGAAGGAGGGAGCATACGGCTTGGCCATAGAAAAATTGGCTCCTTAAAATCTTTCTCCAAAAATTGTTTTCTTGTGGTATTTCCACCAATTCAAGAGTGCTCTACAACTTGGTGTAATTGTTTTGGAAGAAGGAGCATTTGTTTCTTCAAGTGGACAACTTGATTGAGTGAAGAACTTAGTGAAGAAAGGTAAGATTTAAACTCTTTTTATATGTTATGAAAGCTTTGTCTATGTTGTAGTGTGTGGAAGGGATTGAAAATCATGAGAATAGGGGATATATGCATATGGCCGTGAGCCATGGTGATTGAGAAGGCAAGGATTGCATGTTTTCTTTGCATGCTATGGAAGGTTATATGTGTGTTGTGGAATGTGAAATTGAATGAAAAGCATGGAAGGGTGATTGTGAGTGTGTAGGCCGTGGGGTGTGTGTATTGTGTATGGACCGTGTGTGTGCATGTTGTATGGTTATGATTAGTTGAATTTTGTATTGTGTTCTAGTTGTGGTTATGATGGAAATTCATGTTGGAAATGAAAGTTGAATGAATTTGATGGAAGTTGGAAATATGAGGTGTGGCCGTGACCTATGGAGGATTTGCCATGATGATGACTTATGTTGTTTAATGTGTTAGTTGTGTAGTTATGATTCTTGTATTGTAAGTGTAGGAAAAATGATGTAAGCTTGTATGAAAATGGAATGTGGGAGTTTATGTTGATTTAGTGTGAATTTATGAAATTATGGGAATGAAGTGCTTAAGGTGTAAGTTATGATTAATGTTGATGAATTTGGAAGATGGAAATATGTTATGGACTTGTATGTTAAAGATTAGGAGAATTGAATAAGTTATGGCTTTGGTGGAAAATTGGCATAATTTGTATATCTTGTGTATATATTGTAGAAATGTTATGATATGTTTCCGAATGGTATTGTAATGACCTTGATGAATAATGAATGTGAAAATATTGGATTTGAGTTGGAAACGCGAAGTTGGAATGAGGGCTATAGCATTATGTTGGAAAAATGACTAAATAGGTTATATTGTATTAAGTTGTAGTTGTTGATGTTCTTGATGTTGTTGTTGGGTTGTTGTTGGTTGTTTTGAGCCGAGTTGAATCTCGGGGGTGTCATATTTATAGGGGAGGTCTTTCGAAATTTCGGTAGCCAAGTATAACAGTTGAAATATTAGCTTGCATGAATAGTAATTGGTAAGAATGACCATTTGCGGTTTTTGGACGAGACGGGAATTGAGATTTGAGGAGCGTAAGACGCGATTCGGGTATGTAAAGCCTTCCTATTCTTCTTTGGCATGTTACGAGTGTACTAGGCTTGAAAGTGAACCTCGATTGCACTACAACGTTCCATAATTCAAGATTGAAAATAGCGTCAAAACGTTCGAGTAAGATTGAACTGTTTCTTCACAAGTTGTCATCAAAATGACTTATATGTACGAAACTTTCCCAAATGAACACGGGTTTGTCCCAAACGCTTTCAAATGACTTTATAAAGACTATGATCCATGATTTATGCCCGCCGCCTCGATTTGACCCGAGGTGGGCCCATAGAATCCGAGACCTCTTATTATGATTTTAATTAATTTATTCCTATACCATGTTTAAAGGAATCTTTGATGATTGTACCGTTGTCGAACAATGAATATGATGAGTTTATGATATGTCTTGATATGGGTTATGATCCTAAAAATATGTTCTGATGTAAGAAATCGTGCCATCCCCAAAAAGGGCATACATATACCTATACGAGCATCGTCCGATTTCCTTGAAATGATATGTCATTTGTATTGTTCCATTTGCTCAAGAACGATCATTTTGAATCTTTTGTAAGCCCTATGATATATTTGTTACGTACGAATAGTCTCAAAAACTCTGATTTGACGTAATCCGTCATGGCATCCGAAAGGTACGTATTATGACTATTTATGTGATTGGTCCGTTGAGTACGGACTTATATGCATATGTTTACGCACTTCTACTGTTCGTGCAAGCTATGATATGTCTTTTCACCGAGCCGGGCCGGGACATGTTCTCGTGCGCACTTCTGCGCATTATTCACCGAGTCCCTCGTACTTGCGGGCCGGGACACGTTATTTGTATATGATTATGATATGATGATACGGGGATGGCGGCGGGACGGCACATGATTATTATTCACCGAGACCCGCAGAGAGGGCGGGACACGTTATGTATACATGATATATGATTTTGAGATATGATTCCATATTACCGAGCCCCTTAATAAGGGCGGGACACGTCATCTGCACATATGGTACATGATTCGTTATGCATGACTTTACTTACCGAGTCCCTTATCCGAGGGCGGGACACGATACATGTTCGCATGATATTATATGATCGATATGCATTATGTCTTCGAGGTCTCGGACACGGTGTTACTTTTTGTACTTGATTCTAATTCGGCTCCGTCTGTTATGTTCACGTACTCTGTCTTTGATCATGGTTATACTTGTTACCTTTACGCTTTACATACTCGGTACATCTTCGTATCGGACCCCCTTGCTTCTCGGGGGGCGTGTTACATGCCCACGAGGTACGGACGCACCGCGTGATACGCCACCGGTCTAGGACTTCGATCTGTTGTTTTGAGGAGCTCCTTTGATCGGAGCTAATACTTTTGGTATATATCTTACCGTTGTCCATATGTTACGTATATATGACTATTTGGGTACGGCGGGGCCTGTCCGTCTTCGGTCTGTTATGTATGATAGAGGCCTGTAGACATGATTGTGGGTTGTGAGTTGTCACTGGTCAGGTACGTATGTTCGGATTTGCGACTCTGTCTGTTATGATAGCCTCAGCGGCTAGTGTACCGGTCTAAGTATGTTTATGTATGTATATATATTTTCATGCGACGTACCGATATTTGTATGAATTTATGTATGTCTAAACGAGATTAGCTATTTGATATGCCGGATACGTCGGGTAGGTGCGTATGGGTGTCCGGTTAGGACACCGGTCGCGACCGCGGGGTTGGGTCGTGACAAAAGTGGTATCGAAGCGGTCGGTTCTCGGAATGTCGGAGCCCGTGTCTAGTAGAGTCTTGTTTATCGGTGTGTTGGGCCCCACATCTATAGACAGGAGGCTACATGACATCTAGGATGTTATGTTACCCTTTCTTGGAATCTTAGATCGTGCGATAGAGCTGTATGTAATAGGATGGGTCCCAACGAATTGCTGTATATACAGCGAGGCTCCAAAAGAGCGACAACGTCAGTATTTTGGGAAATTGTTTCTGACCCTCTCTGCGGTGATTGTAGATTGACAAAGGATGAAGAGGGCGGCTTCGATGGTGGGGATGGGGGTGCTAAGAAAGCCCCCGGGGATGTCACCGGGGCCAAGTAGACGGAGCCCCGGCTATTCGATCGGGCGGATCCTTCGGAGGATCTGCGACGATCCTCGGATCGCGACCCCCGGTGAGGAGGATCCCCGAGAGAGCGACTACGACACGGATCCGTCCGAGTATGGAGCGGGGGCACCGGGAGAGGAGCTCCCCGACGTTGTGCCGGATCGCTCCTATGGTGGAGCATTATGTTCCGCCGAGCTTCTTCGATGAGCGTTACGCCATATTCCGCCCTTTATCCTGGTCATCGGTGAACCGGGGAGTCGGCCGACCACCTATACCTCTCGGTTCGGACGAGGTGGGTGACGAGGAGGAGCGCCTCGCTCTATAGCTTACTAGATCGGTGGGGCGACTCGTCCACGGTATACGAGTATTTATTGAAATTTGTTCTATATATGTGTATTTGTTGCATAATTGTGTAGTTTGGACCGGGGCGGGACCCGCTATGGAAATTTACGAAGAAAATTTATTAAGGCGGCGAATCGCCTAAATTACGTGGCAAAGATCGTGTGGGGCATTTGACGCGGTGATATTGCCGATAACGCATCAAAATGCATAGAAGTTTTGAAGTTAAGCGTGCTAAGACTAGAGCAATCCTGGGATGGGTGACCCCCGGGAAGTACGTCAAGAATTTGTCACAAATATGGATATGGAGACTAAATGAGAATTTGGAGTAACTTAAGTGGAATTTGAGTATGTGGAGTGGTTAGAGATCCTAAAAAGGTTACACCGATTAAGACAGACGAGATCGGAGAAGAATAAAAAGCGGTACGGTTCTGAAACCAAACCAAATTTGAATAGCGATTGGAAATGTTGGTAAGTAGGATGACAAGGAAATTTCTGTAAGTCTCTGGAGTATAGTAAAGGTAGTTCGATTCTGATCGCGATTCGGTACGCCATATTTACGTGCCCCTTTTGTTTTCGGTAAAGCTACGTTTACTACACCCCGTGCTTTTAAATCTCATTACGTTTTTTTAATATACCTACGTGCGTCCGACTTCGATCATAATTCGTCCGATATACTTCGGTATGTCGATTCGACTTCAAATCGTCGATAAATCTCTCGTATATCCGACTGCGATACGAATACGTCGATATATTTACGTATGTACGCTCGATCGCGGACCGTCGACATACGTACGTACATCGACCTCATTGCGAATACGTCCGGTGTATGTGTCTACATGTCTAACTCTAATTTCAAAATACGTCCGATAAATCTCTATATGTTTGACTACGATTATAGATTCGTCGATATACCTACGTACGTACGGCTCGATCTTGAGACCGCTTAAGACGACGTCGGATTATGCTTTCGTCCGCCGCACTTTCGTGCTTCCCCGACTCCGGATAAGACTCCGTCCGACGCCCGATTGATCTTCGGTTACGGTTAAGATTCTGTCCGCCGTATATCCGATTTAAGACAGTACGAGCAACCCTAATACGGTGATGTCGGAGAAAGACGGATGAAGTTGGAAAATGAAAGCCGTCACAAGTTCTTCGATCAAGTACAAGTATGTAAATGGCAAGTAGACCTCTCCGACTGATTTTGATCTACCATGAGGTTGAATTAACATTCGAGGACGAATGTTTTAAAGGGGGGGAGGATGTTACATCCCGTCCTTTTGCATAATCGAAAAAATTCAAAATAATTGTGAATTATGAGAAAGGAGGTTATGTTTGAAATTTTCTTAGTATGTGTATGTCGGTTATGAAAATTTGAACGGGAAAACACTGGAGAAGGCCTAAGGGCAAAATGGGAATTTTGAAAATTTGTTTCGGGAATTGCAAAATATAATTCATGAAGAATTGGGCTCAAAAAAAAAATAAGAAAATTGAGGCCCAAAGACTTAAGGTGGCCGGCCAAGCCTACCATGAAATGGCCCAAACCCATTAAATTAGCATGTGTTGGTCATGTGCCTCAATTATATTATATATGCAAGACTTGTCTAGAATTTTCAAGAAAACAAAACAAAGCAAATTAAGAAAAAGGAAGAGAGGCAATCGGCTAAGGAAAGAAAAAAGAAGGAGGAGCATACGGCTTGGCCATAGAAAAATTGGCTCTTAAAATCTTTCTCCAAAAATTGTTTTCTTGTGGTATTTCCACCAATTCAAGAGTGCTCTACAACTTGGTGTAATTGTTTTGGAAGAAGGAGCATTTGTTTCTTCAAGTGGACAACTTGATTGAGTGAAGAACTTAGTGAAGAAAGGTAAGATTTAAACTCTTTTTATATGTTATGAAAGCTTTGTCTATGTTGTAGTGTGTGGAAGGGATTGAAAATCATGAGAATAGGGGATATATGCATATGGCCGTGAGCCATGGTGATTGAGAAGGCAAGGATTGCATGTTTTCTTTGCATGCTATGGAAGGTTATATGTGTGTTGTGGAATGTGAAATTGAATGAAAAGCATGGAAGGGTGATTGTGAGTGTGTAGGCCGTGGGGTGTGTGTATTGTGTATGGACCGTGTGTGTGCATGTTGTATGGTTATGATTAGTTGAATTTTGTATTGTGTTCTAGTTGTGGTTATGATGGAAGTTGGAAATATGAGGTGTGGCCGTGACCTATGGAGGATTTGCCATGATGATGACTTATGTTGTTTAATGTGTTAGTTGTGTAGTTATGATTCTTGTATTGTAAGTGTAGGAAAAATGATGTAAGCTTGTATGAAAATGGAATGTGGGAGTTTATGTTGATTTAGTGTGAATTTATGAAATTATGGGAATGAAGTGCTTAAGGTGTAAGTTATGATTAATGTTGATGAATTTTGAAGATGGAAATATGTTATGGACTTGTATGTTAAAGATTAGGAGAATTAAATAAGTTATGGCTTTGGTGGAAAATTGGCATAATTTGTATATCTTGTGTATATATTGTAGAAATGTTATGATATGTTTCCGAATGGTATTGTAATGACCTTGATGAATAATGAATGTGAAAATATTGGATTTGAGTTGGAAACGCGAAGTTGGAATGAGGGCTATAGCATTATGTTGGAAAAATGACTAAATAGGTTATATTGTATTAAGTTGTAGTTGTTGATGTTCTTGATGTTGTTGTTGGGTTGTTGTTGGTTGTTTTGAGCCGAGTTGAATCTCGGGGGTGTCATATTTATAGGGGAGGTGTCACACCCCGACTTTGCTAGGGTGTGATGGGCACCCGACCCCGTGTACGGAGCCGAGCGAACCCGCTAACTCTTATTACACATATGAACTCTTTGGATTCTTAAGACAAAATGAAGTAAAATACATAACAATTTTTCTTTTTTTCAAAATCTTTTCGTCATTTCTCAAAGTAAATAACATTGAAAATATGAGGGCTCCGTATAATAAAAACACATCAACCGCAGAACTCGTTTGCATATCCAGACCCACGACTCGTCCGCAAAGTCTCTAACCGTAATCATGGACCATTGTCGACCCAGCACTCTCCAGGGGGAGCGGAGCTTGCCAACATTGCTGGAACATCTTTTATAATGACTTCTACTGTCTGGGGGTTGGCATGAAACGCAGCGCCCGCAAGGTACGAACAATGTACCGAGTATGTAAGGCATGAATAATAACATAGTAAGAAATGTATACATGAACAATAACCGCATAGAAACATAGAACATGTCATATCAAGCTGTGACCTGTACATGGGAATTATATACTGCATAGAAAACATGGGACATATCGTAGGATAGCAGAGTAACCTGTGCATATGAGTGCCCCTGGGGGCGGATGCCATGCATGCTTACTTGGTCATATCAGGTCATAGTACCGCACGAGGCGGCTCGCCCATATAGCGCCGGAATACTCCATTACTCCGCCATAAATCCCGCGTCCGGCATCCCGCGTCCGGATGATAAGCCACCCTGTGGCAATGAAACATAGTTCCTTCCCAATTTCCAGGTATACATAGTTCCCATCCCCCCAACCCTTGTTCATATTTAGCATGCAAGAGAGCCCAAGGAAATCATGTACTTATCGGAGTGACGTAAGGTCGGAAGCCTCCGATCGCATTATGGAATAATCATGGTCGCTTTGTCTCACCTTGAAGGAACGATAATCATAAGGCGAGACTATCAACATAGAACATGTCATCATAGAATCGTGGCCATCATAGGATCATAGTCATCGTAGAATCATAGGTATCATAGAATCATTGTCATCATAGAGTCATAGTCATCATAGAACCATAGCCATCATAGAATCATAGTCCCCATAGAATCATAGACATCATAGGATCGTAGATATCATAGAATCATAGCCATCATAGTCATCATAGGATCATAGTCGTCGTAGGATCATAGACATCATAGATTCATAGTCATCATAGGATTATAGTCGTTGTTTAAGTCATCCGGCAATATTGTAAAACTTAGTTTTTAAAGAAAATGTATATTTTGGAAAACACTTGTAAACTTTTAGTAAAGAA
Source organism: Lycium ferocissimum (assembly GCF_029784015.1). Taxonomy (NCBI): domain Eukaryota; kingdom Viridiplantae; phylum Streptophyta; class Magnoliopsida; order Solanales; family Solanaceae; genus Lycium; species Lycium ferocissimum. The sequence goes on from NW_026718187.1 coordinate 9,244, forward strand.
AATCATACCTTGGGGTCGAGGGTTTAGTTAAAAACAACTTTTAATTTAATAATAGGAATGATAACCAAAAACTTTTATTAGCTACAGCATGGAAATAAGTTTAATGAGCTAATAGGAAGGGGTTCGAAATAGTGGGCCCGCCTCGATCGAATGAGGCGGCGTAGATAATTTACGTATAATACGTTTCATAATGTTGCTTATGGAAGTCTTAGGGTGATCGGGTCTTATTCTTGCAAATCTTTCTTCCCTATTCAAGTGCTTTTGGTTCAATGCCACTGAATGAATAATAACTATTTTTCAATCTCGGATTTCTAGAGTTAGGGAAGTCCCCGAGACATGTATTCAAGCCTATAACATCTAAGACATGCCAAAGAAAGAAAGTGAGGCCTTACATACCTTTTTCCGCTTCTTACGCTCTTCCAAATTAGCTCCAAATCCGCCAAAAAATCTACAAATGGTCGCATTTACCAAACCTTAGTTGGGCATTTATAAGTTGATTCTTTAAAGCAACCTCCGCCGAAATTTAGATTTCCCCCGTAAATACATCGTCCCGAGAATATGGCTCGGCCCAATTCAACAACAACAACAACAACAACAACCCGAGAATGGAACTCGGCCACAATATCAACAACAATGCCAACAATTCGATTCAATTAGATTCCATTCAATTCATATAACTTTTAAACGATTCAATCAATATACTACTTCGCCCAATACTTTACAATTTCAACTTCGTTTTAAGCCATCAAACCTTCCTTTTTCATCATAGATTCCGCAACATAACAATTAAAATATCAAATAGAGTTAATTCACCACAACTTACCAAACCACCACATCATTCGGCTATCACAACCACATGCATGTTTTCATGAATTTTCATCCATTTCTATACATTACAACAACCAACACATGCATAAAAATTAGTTCATTATCCTTACATGCAATAACACATACACGGCCAACATCAATATTCATGACTAACTTCAACATCCATATTTTCATGGCTTTAAAAATTCATTTCCTTACTTCACAACATACAAAAACATGCTAAACACAAGTAATTCACCCCTCCTACAACACCTCACACTCACGGCCACACACACCAACATCCATAGTTTGGTGATTTGTTCATCTCTATACACTACAACATTCACAAACCATTCATAACACATAGGAGAAGATTGAATCATACCTCTTTTGCTTGCCTCCAACTCATTGGATTGGTTCTTCGCAAAAACGGATGGTTTCCTTGTTCCAACAACTACTCCACGTCGACGAGGGCCCTTCACTTAGTAGGAATACTTGAAGGAGAGAGTTTTCCATGACCAAATTTGAGGGGCTGGTTTCGGCCCCCCTCTCTCTCCCATGGCCGTTTGTTTTTTTTTTTTTTCTTTCTTTGTTCTTTCTTTGCTCTCTCTTTTTCTTCCACTCTCTTAAATTAAAAGATGAACACACCCACATATATATATATATGAGCTAGCATGTGAGGGCACACGCTCTCTCTCAATTTTTCTAGACTTTTCTTTCTTTTTCTTGCATTTTTTTTCTAAATAAAAGATGACTTATCCTAGTCATCCTCCTTCATTCCTTTTTCTTCACATGGCCAATATGGCCTTCTTGGAACTTTCATGAAGCTCATGTGAAATTCCCGTTTTACCCCTCGACTTTTCTCAATATTACCATTTTGTCCCTAACCTTCCGCGTTATTTCCACGGCCCCTTTTGCGAATTTCTCTTCTTGCCCTTAGCTTTTCTCAATATTGTCAATAATATTCATAAATAGTATTCATAACCAACTTATGCACTAAAATAATTTTGAAGATGGTCTTGCCCTTAACTTCCCGCAATTGTCCTAAAATATTCCGACGTGCAAAATGCGGGATATAACAGGAGGTGCTGCCGAAATTTCGGTAGCCAAGTATAACCCCAAGTTGAAATATTAGCTTGCATGAATAGTAATTGGTAAGAATGACCATTTGCAGTTTTTGGACGAGACGGGAATTGAGATTTGAGGAGCGTAAGATTTGAGATTCGTGTATGTAAAGCCTTCCCTATTCTTCTTTGGCATGTTCGAGTGTACTAGGCTTGAAAGTGAACCTCGATTGCACTTCGCGTTCCATAATTCAAGATTGAAAATAGCATCAAACGTTCGGTAAGATTGAACTCGTTTCTTCACAAGTTGTCATCAAAATGACTTATATACGAAACTTTCCCTGAACCGGGTTTGTCCCAAACGCTTTCAAATGACTTTATAAAGACTATGATCAATGATTTATGCCCGCCGCCTCGATTTGACCCGAGGTGGGCCCATAGAATCCGAGACCTCTTATTATGATTTTAATTAATTTATTCCTATACCATGTTTAAAGGAATCTTTGATGATTGTACCGTTGTCGAACAATGAATATGATGAGTTTATGATATGTCTGAAGTAAGAAATCGTGCCATCCCCAAAAAGGGCATACATATACCTATACGAGCATCGTCCGATTTCCTTGAAATGATATGTCATTTGTATTGTTCCATTTGCTCAAGAACGATCATTTTGAATCTTTTTGTAAGCCCTATGATATATTTGTTACGTACGAATAGTCTCAAAAACTACGATTTGACGTAATCCGTCATGGCATCCGAAAGGTACGTATTATGACTATTTATGTGATTGGTCCGTTGAGTCCGGACTTATATGCATATGTTTACTTGCACTACCTCGTTCGTGCAAGCTATGATATGTCTTTTCACCGAGCCGGGCCGGGACATGTTCTCGTGCGCACTTCTACTCGCATTATTCACCGAGTCCCCGTACTTGCGGCCGGGACACGTTATTTGTCTATGATTATGATATGATGATACGGGGATGGCGGCCGGGACGCGCACATGATTATTATTCACCGAGACCCGCAAGAGAGGGCCGGGACACGTTATGTATACATGATATATGATTTACTCGAGATATGATTCCATATTACCGAGTCCCTTTAGTCCGGACACGTCATACGCACATATGGTACATGATTCGTTATATACTTTACTTACCGAGTCCCTTATCCGAGGGCCGGGACACGATACATGTTCGCATGAGATTATATGATACGATATGCATTATGTCTTCGAGGTCTCGGACACGGTGTTACTTTTTGTACTTGATTCTAATTACGGCTCCGTCGTTATGTTCGTACTCTGTCTTTGATCATGGTTATACTTGTTACCTTTTCGCTTTACATACTCGGTACATCAATCGACCCCTCTTCTCGGGGGTGATAGGTGTTACATGCCCGCGGTACGGACGCACCGCGTGATACGCCACCGGTCTAGGACTTCGGTCGAGTTGTTTCGAGGAGCTCCCTTGATCCGGGGGCCGATACTTTTGGTATATATCTTCGTTGTCCATATGTTCGTATATATGACTATCCGGGTATCCGTCTTTCGATTGTGTTATGTATGATAGAGGCACATGTAGACATGATTGTGGGTTGTGAGTTGTCATGGTCTTGTACGTATGTTCGGATTTGCGACTGCGTTCGTTATGATAGCCTCGGCTAGTGTACGTGTCTAAGTATGTTTATGTATGTATATATATTTTCATGCGACGTACCCGATATTTGTATGAATTTATGTATGTCTAAACGAGATTAGCTATTTGATATGCCAGATCTGTCAGGTAGGTGCGTATGGGTGTCCAGTTAGGACACCAGTCGCGGACCACGGGGTTGGGTCGTGACAATAACATCATTAAATACCAACATTACTATAGGCATTTAGGAGTTTATTTCCAAACTAACACGTAATTCTACGAAAATTTGGGCAGCATTTCCCCTGTAAATGCAACAACCCCGAGAATTCAACTCGGCCAAATTCATCAGCAACAACACCAACAACCCAACTAGCAACATCAATAATCAATTCGATACGCATTCTAACATTAAATACTCTTTCTACATAATCCAACAACATTCATTATATTCAATTCAACGCCTTACATTCAAGCCAACATCAACTCTTATACATTCAAATACTAGTCCGAACCCATACCAACAACATTCAAGAACATTTTAAACAATTCATACAATATTTCAAACATCCCAAACCACACTCCAACTTACCCGAAACCGCCCCAAACCCGAGAACCACATCCATAACACATTCCTCACTTCCGAATCATGATTTGCACCAACAATCCACATTCTAACAATGTCATTCTCATAAATATAGAAATTACATTAAATGCACATTAACCTCCAAATCAGCCCATAACAATTTCAACATCAACTGA
>NW_026718188.1:0-12926 GCF_029784015.1 Lycium ferocissimum
GATACGTTGTGTTTGGGCGATCCCATTCGCCGCGGCGGCCGGTCCGCGTATGTATATATGATGTTTTGTTGGCCCCGTGTGGCCTCGTTGGTATTTTACGTGCGCAGGGTTATTTTGGATAGTCAGTAAAACAAAGGAAACTCTGCCGAAATTTTTCTGAAAATTATCTAACTTTGAAACACCGCCTTGTCGGCTTTTGTGATATTCTTGGATGCGTTTGATATAATTCGAGGTAGCGTCTGATAGGTGTGTATGGGTGCCCAATTAGGGCACCAGTCACGGCCTACGGGGTTGGGTCGTGACACTTGGTGGGCAAGCTCCAAAACCTTCATTAATGGTGTTTTCTTCACCCAATTCCCATTCTATTACTTCTAGCTGATTCCACAATCTCAATTAGATGTAATTAACATCATTCTTCAGTACCCATATGATTACAACATGCTTAAGTCATCAATTCAAAACCCTAGCATAGTTCATATGATGCTCTTTATCAAACCCATTTACTACTCTCCCAAGGACTCATCAATTCACAACTATAAGTGATTAGAGAGTAGAAGTATTACCTTTTTGAACTTCTATCTCCTTGAATTCGGATGTTAGGATTTGCACGTCCAACAATAATGTTCCAATCACAATTCTATGGATTAGAAGGGTTTACTCAAGTTAGAAAGGGATTAGAGACTTGAATACAACCTAGAATCATTGGAGAACTCACCTTGGAGGGTTCTTGAGGCTTGGGACTTGTTCTCTCTTGCCTTAGGATGATTTTCCGTGACTAGGGGTGTTAGGGAATGAACCCAAACTTAAATATAACTTAACACGCAAAAACCCAAAATCAGACCCGAAACCCCGAAGCACCCATGTTGGGCCCGCAATACGTGGCCAATGAGGATCAGGCAGAGATTTAGAGCCTGATTTTTGCGCTTTAGGCCCGCAACGTGTGGCCAACATGGATGCAGGCCTGCCCCTCTGATCATTTTTGTGACGCTCATAACTTCTTGCTCCGCTCTCCGTTCCGCCTGATCTTTATATGGCTGGAAAGGTATTTCTACATACTACAACTTTCATTAAGGTCACTTTTCCAAATTCTCAACTAATCAAGGGGTTATGGTTGCCCGAAGTACGCCTATCAACCATTTTCACAAAACGATCAAACCTTCAAAATTTCTGTTAAAACTCTAACGACATTGTCACGACCCAATTTCAATAAGTCATGGGGGCACCTAATGTCACGACCCAAGCCAACGAGTCATGATGAGTGTCTGACCCTTAATGACCAGACACCCCTACACTTGCTTAACTATCACATAACAATAGGGTGGCCCATATCTGACTCATACCCATATATATATATATATATATATATATATATATATATATATATATATATATCAAAATAAGTAACGAAGCCGAAAAGACTAGACCGCTATATATGTTGTACACAAAAAGAATGAGAGCCGAACAAGGCTACGTCATGTGCCAACTACATACAAGCTATCTACGGACCTCTAATGGAACTAGAAAGTCAGAAAGGATGGGACGAGGCCCCGCCATACCCGTATATATGAACATAACAAAATAGCATACCAAGAGAAAGCGCAACACTTCGAACCAAGTGGAGTGCTTAACCGACTACTGGCGAGGAGAAGTCCTGCGAGGCCGGGACCGCTGTCCGTCTATCGGTACCGCAAGCATGAACGCAACTCCCCGAACAATAGGGGAGTCAGTACGGATAATGTACCAAGTATGTAAGGTATAAGGATATCAAGTACGTATGAATCATGAACACCAGTCTCAATATTTGAATGCATCTGTGGCTAACATCTGTGAATATCTGCGTAACTACGTATGGTAAGCCCGGACTAAGGCGTATGATATGCATAGGTTATAATATAATTGATAGTGCTGTGGGACGAACAGCCCAATCCATAAATAATATAATAGCGCCGAGGAACGTACGGCCCGATCCATATATCATATAATAATAGTAGTGCCGAGGAACGTACGGCCCGATCCATATATAATAATATAATAGTGGTGCTGAGGAACGTACGGCCCGATCCATAAATAATAATATAATAGTGGTGTCGAGGAACGTACGGCCCGATCCATATATAATATATAATAGTAGTGCGTATATAACGCCTTCTGGTCACGGGTCAATGGGCATATGAATATGGATGCAATGCATAAATGAAATGAATACATAGAACTCTCGAAGTGACATGTGGTCATACTATCTCCGATGAACATTCTTTGAGCTAACATCATCAATATAAGAAATCTCAAGACCCGTGAACAGAAGGAACAATCATAGACGGCGTATAGGAACATCAAAGGCTGAAGTACTCCTAGTGCTTCTAAGAGTAGAGTAATATGGAAGCTCGTTTACTTGCTTGCTCGTTCATATTATAAGATCATGCCAAAATGAAAGAAAGGTTAGCCTTAATATACCTTGAAGTATACCCAATCGTCCAACTTCTACCTCTCAAACTTGTAAGTCTACAATTAAGATAACATAGGCCTTAATTAGACTATTTATCTCGCTTACTAACCATCTTTAAATACATAGAGAGTTTAACGAAGTGTAGGCAATAACTTCCTTGTAAGCTTACAACACTTCGACTTCCCATTCAACCCAACATCAACCACAAAACCCACAACAACAATGACAATATCTATATATCAAAATATACTTAAATCCATTCTCAATCATCTCCAAAAAAATAGCCCCAAATCACTATCTTACCCTTCATCAACTTACCACTTCCATAAGTATCCTCTCTTCACTTAAAACCACTAAAACTCTTGATAATCAACTTAAATATAAAGGTAGAAATCATTTACATACCTTGAGGGGTCTAAGATTCCAAAGATCAACTTCAACTCCAACTCCCTAAGCTCCACAACTTGAAGAAACCCTCGAAACAACCTTCTTCTTCACAAGCTTGGGTTCACGGGGCTCGAATCTTGCCAAATCACCACTATAATGATAGAAAATGTTGGGAGTAGATATACTAGGGTTTTTATCTGACTTGGAAGAGAGAAAATGAGAAATAGAGTCATGGACCACATATTTATATTTGGAACTAAAAAGTTACAGCGATGCAGTTCGACGAGCGAGTCGACGACCCGTCGACTTGCTCCGTCGACCTACGCCTGTAGATTCAAGGCTGCGGAAACACAACGAAGTCGTACAACGACGGTCCGTCGACCATGTCGACGACCCGTCGAAGATGACCGGTGTCTTCGATTTCTCCCGAGTTCTTTCGGATCGCGTCGATTCGATTCGTTTCAACTTCCGATCCGCTCGTAAATTGCCAAGAATACCTGCCGAGACATCCTATATACACGGGGTAAGACACTTTCTACCTCCAAAACTTGGGCTCGGGTCTCTATTCCAAAGGCATACCCGACTAGGAAATCATAGGTCCTCTTACAAAGAAAACGAGAGGCGTAACACCGAACCTTCCCACCTCAGTAGGCGAACCCTTACCCCAACATTCACAGTATGATAGAAATAGCGGAATAAAGTAAAATAATATAAGTCTAACAGATATAATATAAGTAAGTGAAATCCACCCGGTTGCACATGCGTCATACAAGAGCATCTAAACCAAAATACTATCAGTCTGAATAGTGATAATAATACATAAGTAGTCTCAAATCATGTCTCAGAATGAAAAGTAAGACATAAGTAGTAGGAAGAGTCTTCGGGCGGCGAACGTCCTAATGCTTACCCTGACTAGACTCGAATCAGCAAGCTCGAACTATCAGCCACGAGGGTTAGAAGCAGATCCAACCTGGTACTCTACATTCATAAAAGAATGCAACAAGTGTAGGTCAGTACAAACAACACGTACTGGTAGGTATCATAGGCCGACTAAGACTAGCTAACGTATATAAAGACAACAAAGCAAGATAAACACGTAAAACAACAAGGTATAAGTCAACACGAATCAATAACCATGGTACAAGTTATCACCTATGTTATAGCATCAAAACCCAATTGTGCCAAGTATCAGTATAACAAATCAAACCAATCACAATCACGATGCAATGTAATATCAAATTATCAATTAAATCCTAAATAGTACCACACGTGGCACACAAATTGTTATATCCCGCATTTTGTACGTCGGAATATTTTAAGACAATTGCGGGAAGTTGAGGACAAGATCATCTCCAAAAAAATTATCTTAGTGTATAAGTTGGTTATGAATACTATCTATGAATATTATTGGACGGAAATATTGAGAAAGGCTAGGGGCAAGAAGAGAAATTCGCAAAATGGGCCGTGGAAGTAATGCGGAAGGCTAGGGGCAAAATGGTAATATTGAGAAAGTTGAGGGCAAAATGGTCATTTGCCATATTGGCCATGTGAGGAAAAAGGGTGGCCAAATAAGTCATCTTTTAGCCAAATTCAAAGAAAAAGAAAAGGAAAATTCTAGAAATTAAAAGAAAGGGAAAAGAAAAGAAAAATCTAGAAAGGGCATGTGCCCCTCACATGCCTAAGGCCTTATATATATAGGAGAGGTTCATCATCTTACTAAGAGAAAGCAAAAAAAAAAGATGAAGAGAGGAGCCAAGGTGAGGGTTCGGCCAAGCAAGAGAAAAAAAAAAAAAATTTGAGCTATGGAAAAGTTGTTCAATAAATAATTTTCTCTTAGTTTCTTTACTCCTTGAAAGGCTCTCTACAACATAAGCAAGTCGTTGGAACAAGAAAAACATCTTTCCCTTGGAAACTATGTCCTAGCCGAGTGGGGAAAGGTTAAGGAAATAAGGTGAGTTTGATCTTCTTTACATGTTTTAAGGATGTTTGTGGATGTTGTTGCATGTAGGAATGAATGAAAAACATGAAAATATGGATGTTGAAGTTTAGCCATAGATGAAGATGTTTGGCCGTGTGCATGGTTGCATGTTAGAAGTAATGAATTAATTGAATTTAGCATGTTTATGTGTTGTTGGAGAGTGTAGAGATTGAATGAAACTCATAGGATAATGAATGTTGAGGAATGGGCCGTGTAGGGGGCTGTTTGGTGTGTAAAAAAATGAATTGATGTTATCTAGTATTTTGGTTGTCGTCTCTATGAATTCTATGACGTAAAATGAAGAGTAATGATCCAAGTTGAAACTATAAGTCGTGTGGGCTGTTTGGAAACCAATATGATTGTGTTGTGATTTCAATATGTTTTCTTGAATTTATGGAAACAATGTTGTTAAGGAGTGGATTATTAGTATCGTTGATGAATTTAGAAGAAAGAAATGCACTATTGTTGTCTCTATGAAAGTTGGTAGTTTCGGGTGAGGTGGCATGTCATTTGGAGTGTCTTGAATATTGTATGAATTACTTGGAATATTTGTAAATCGTGTTTGAAAGGCCTCGGAATAATAGTGAACGAATGATCAATAATGTGAGTTTGAATATATGTAGCTTACTTGAAGGTGAATGAGATGTTATTGAATTGAATTGAATATGTTTGGAGATGTTATTGTTCGTATTGTTGTTGGTTTGGCCGGGTTGAATTCCGGATTGTTGTTGATTGAAATTAGCCAAGTTGAACTTGGTGGGATGGAGTATTTACGGGGAAATTGAAATTTCGGTAGCCAAGTTTCATTTTAAGAATCCAACTCCAAAATGCACTAACCAAGATTTGGTAAACATGACCAAATTGTAGATTTTGGCGGATTTGCGACGTGGATTTGGAGTAGCAAAAGGAGCGGAAAGAGGTATGTAAGGCTTCACCTTCTTTCTATGGCATGTCTTAGATGTAATAGGCTTGAATACGTGTCTCGGGGATTAATCTGATCCTAGAAATTCGAGATGGAAATTTGATTACTATTCACTCAGTAAAATTGAATCAAATGTTCATGAATAGTTGAAAGAAGGGTCTAAACATCTAGAACTTGCAAGAATAAGACCCGATCACCCTAAGACTTCCATGAGCAACATTATGAAACGTGTTATACGTAAATTGTCTACGCCGCCTCATTCGACCGAGGCGGGCCCACTATTTCGAACCCCTTCCTATTAGCTCATTAAACTTATTTCCATGCTATAGCTAATAAAAGTTTTTGGTTATCATTCCTATTATCAAATTAAAAGTTGTTTTTAACTAAACCCTCGACCCCAAGGGATAATTTTCTTTACTAAAAGTTTACAAGTGCTTCCCAAAATATACATTTTCTTTAAAAACTAAGTATGATTTTCTTTACTAAAAGTTTACAAGTGCTTTCCAAAATATACATTTTTCTTTAAAAACTAAGTTCTACAATATTGCCAATTTTTATAACCTAAACAACGACTATGATCCTATGATACTATGAATCTATGATGCCTATGATACTATGAATCTATGATGCCTACGATACTATGAATCTATGATGCCTATGATACTATGAATCTATGATGCCTATGATCCTACTACAATGACTATAATGGCTATGATTCTATGATATCTATGATTCTATGACAACTATGATCCTATGATGACAATGATGATGTCAGATATGCTATGTCTATGACCCGATATGCTATGCCATGTTCTATGTTGATAGTCTCGCCTTATGATTATTATTCCTCCAAGGTGAGACAAAGCGTCCATGATTACTCCATAACGCGATCGGAGGATTCCGACCTTACGTCACTCCGATAAGTATATGATTTTTCTTGGGTTCCCCTGCATGCTAAATATGAACAAGGGTTGGGGGGATGGGAACTATGCATACTTGGGGATTGGGAAGGATCTCTGTTTCATTGCCACCTGGTCAGCTGGCTTATCATCCCGGACGCGGGATGCCCGGACGCGGGATTTATGGCAGAGCTGGAGTATTCCGGCGCTATGTGGGCGAGCCGCCTCGTGCGGTACTATGACCTGATATGACCAAGTAAGCATGCATGGCATCCGCCCCCAGGGGCACTCATATGCACAGGTTACTCTGCTATCCTATGATATGTTCTATGTTCTCTATGCAGTATATAATTCCTATGTACAGGTCACAGCTCGACATGACATATTCTATGTTTCTATGCGGTTATTGTTCATATATACATTTCTTACTATGTTACCGTCTATGCCTTACATACTCGGTACACTATCCGTACTGACGCCCCTTCTTGGGCGCCGCGTTTCATGCGCGCGGTACCCCCGGACGAGTAGAAGTCATTATAGAAGATGTTCCGGCAATGTTGGCAAGCTCCACTCGCCCTGGAGAGTTCGAGTCGACTTACACGTGCTATGGTCCATGATTACGGTTAGAGACTTTGCGGACGAGTCGTGGGTCTAAGGTGTCGGCTTTAAAAAGAGTTTCTTGGTTGATGTGTTTTATTTTACGGAGCCCTTATATTTACAAAGCGTGTTTACTTTGAGAGACGACGAAGAGATTTTGGAAAAAAATTTACTATGTATTTTACTTTATCTTGTCCTAAGAATCCAAGGAGTTCAGATGTGTAATAAGAGTTAGCGGGTTCGCTCGGCTCCAAATGTGGGGTCGGGTGCCCATCACACCCTAGTAGAGTCGGGGTGTGACAAAGTGGTATCAGAGCAGGTCGGTCCAAGGGTTGTCTGCAAAGTCGTGTCCGGTAGAGTCCTGTTTATGAGTGTGAAGCCGGCCACGTTTATAAACAGGAGGCTGCGGGGCATTTAGGAACTGTTGACCTTCTTTCTGTCCTATGATCGTGCGATAGAGCCAAGTCCTAGGAAAATGGAATCCCCTATGCAGGCCTTACCTACGACGAAAGAAAGTGAGAAGTGATATGGAAAGTTACGAGGACAAGTATTCTTTTCCCCGCCGCCCCCGGCCGGGGGCTCGGTATGGGCGAGATGAGTCGTATACATATGTAAGCCTGCAGGGTATAGCTAATAACTGCTGTGTGCGGATCTGAATAGTGAAGATAATAAAGAAGGCCCTACCAGAATGGGCATGTCTAAGAGAAAGAAGCGTGAAAAGGAAATGCGATAAACAGACAATAAACGAGATGCGATGTTTCAAGAAGGGTTATGGATTTGGCGCGACGACGAAGGTGCGATCACTACCTCGGGAACCTGGAGGCCCAGGATAAGAAGTGGTTATGCGCACAAGTGAAAGGTGAACATTCGGAACTAAAAAGGGCAAAATAGTAATTTCAAAGAAAGGACGTATTATGAAAATGTCTCGGAAGTTATAAAGTTTTGATTGGCCTCAGATTGAGTAGTAAAGGCCATGTGAGGAAGCGGACGTAAAAGTATCAGCATTAGGACACCGAATTTCAGTGAAGTTTCGAAGTTAAGCGTGCTCGGGTGGGAGCAATTCCATGATGGGTGACCCCCCTGGGAAGTTACGAGAAATTTTATATATTCAGACCTAAGACACATGAGAGGTTAGGTAGCCTAAGGGAAACTAAGATATACGGGATGGTTGGAGACCATAAGAAGACACGCAGGACGAGGCAAACTTGCTTGGTGAAGAGACAGGAAGTGCATCACAGCCCTAAAACTAGGATAGGCTCGAACAGCGTTTGAACGTATTTTGTGGACTAGTTAATAGTAATTATATATATGTGTATATGAAGGTGTAGAATATCCCAAATATGATTGTATCGGTGGACATGTGAATCTCAGTAACCGAAGTTACGGTATAAAAAGAATTAATCGAGTAAGGGTACCGAAGTTCGAGTGATAGCAAGAGTAAATGGTACAAGTGTTGCCAAGTAAGCTGTTATTAATCCACTGTAGATTGAGATTGGGAATGAGGATATGAGACGAAGTATAAATGGATAATGGTATAGGTGCGCCCCAAAAAGGGGGAAAGCAGGTGAGAGAAATGTAAGGATGAGATAGAGATAGTTGATACGGTAGTGTGTATGGGTTACAATTGAGACCTCCCATTAAAGTGAATTAGTAAGAATGGGAAAACCGACACTAAGTGGATAGAAGTTCGGATAATGTTCAAGGTGATATGAGAAGTTCGCACAAACTTTGAGTAGTGCGACGCCAGAAAATGGACGTATATGAAAAGAAAGAGTATGACAAAGAGAACGGTATTAGATAGCTCAGGAGCTAATGTGAAGGATGGAAATAGTTTTGAAAAGGGAGCTCCCCCGAGGTGCTTATGAGAGTCTGTAAGACTAGTCAAACATTCGAGGACGAATGTTCCAAAAGGGGGGAAGGATGTTATATCCCGCATTTTGTACGTCGGAATATTTTAAGACAATTGCGGGAAGTTGAGGACAAGATCATCTCCAAAAAAAATTATCTTAGTGTATAAGTTGGTTATGAATACTATCTATGAATATTATTGGACGGAAATATTGAGAAAGGCTAGGGGCAAGAAGAGAAATTCGCAAAATGGGCCGTGGAAGTAATGCGGAAGGCTAGGGGCAAAATGGTAATATTGAGAAAGTTGAGGGGCAAAATGGTCATTTGCCATATTGGCCATGTGAGGAAAAAGGGTGGCCAAATAAGTCATCTTTTAGCCAAATTCAAAGAAAAAGAAAAGGAAAATTCTAGAAATTAAAAGAAAGGGAAAAGAAAAGAAAAATCTAGAAAGGGCATGTGCCCCTCACATGCCTAAGGCCTTATATATATAGGAGAGGTTCATCATCTTACTAAGAGAAAGCAAAAAAAAAAAAAGATGAAGAGAGGAGCCAAGGTGAGGGTTCGGCCAAGCAAGAAAAAAAAAAAAAAATTTGAGCTATGGAAAAGTTGTTCAATAAATAATTTTCTCTTAGTTTCTTTACTCCTTGAAAGGCTCTCTACAACATAAGCAAGTCGTTGGAACAAGAAAAACATCTTTCCCTTGGAAACTATGTCCTAGCCGAGTGGGGAAAGGTTAAGGAAATAAGGTGAGTTTGATCTTCTTTACATGTTTTAAGGATGTTTGTGGATGTTGTTGCATGAAGGAATGAATGAAAAACATGAAAATATGGATGTTGAAGTTTAGCCATAGATGAAGATGTTTGGCCGTGTGCATGGTTGCATGTTAGAAGTAATGAATTAATTGAATTTAGCATGTTTATGTGTTGTTGGAGAGTGTAGAGATTGAATGAAACTCATAGGATAATGAATGTTGAGGAATGGGCCGTGTAGGGGGCTGTTTGGTGTGTAAAAAAATGAATTGATGTTATCTAGTATTTTGGTTGTCGTCTCTATGAATTCTATGACGTAAAATGAAGAGTAATGATCCAAGTTGAAACTATAAGTCGTGTGGGCTGTTTGGAAACCAATATGATTGTGTTGTGATTTCAATATGTTTTCTTGAATTTATGGAAACAATGTTGTTAAGGAGTGGATTATTAGTATCGTTGATGAATTTAGAAGAAAGAAATGCACTATTGTTGTCTCTATGAAAGTTGGTAGTTTCGGGTGAGGTGGCATGTCATTTGGAGTGTCTTGAATATTGTATGAATTACTTGGAATATTTGTAAATCGTGTTTGAAAGGCCTCGGAATAATAGTGAACGAATGATCAATAATGTGAGTTTGAATATATGTAGCTTACTTGAAGGTGAATGAGATGTTATTGAATTGAATTGAATATGTTTGGAGATGTTATTGTTCGTATTGTTGTTGGTTTGGCCGGGTTGAATTCCGGATTGTTGTTGATTGAAATTAGCCAAGTTGAACTTGGTGGGATGGAGTATTTACGGGGGAAAGCCGAAATTTCGGTAGCCAAGTTTCATTTTAAGAATCCAACTCCAAAATGCACTAACCAAGATTTGGTAAACATGACCAAATTGTAGATTTTGGCGGATTTGCGACGTGGATTTGGAGTAGCAAAAGGAGCGGAAAGAGGTATGTAAGGCTTCACCTTCTTTCTATGGCATGTCTTAGATGTAATAGGCTTGAATACGTGTCTCGGGGATTAATCTGATCCTAGAAATTCGAGATGGAAATTTGATTACTATTCACTCGGTAGAAATTGAATCAAATGTTCATGAATAGTTGAAAGAAGGGTCTAAACATCTAGAACTTGCAAGAATAAGACCCGATCACCCTAAGACTTCCATGAGCAACATTATGAAACGTGTTATACGTAAATTGTCTACGCCGCCTCATTCGACCGAGGCGGGCCCACTATTTCGAACCCCTTCCTATTAGCTCATTAAACTTATTTCCATGCTATAGCTAATAAAAGTTTTTGGTTATCATTCCTATTATCAAATTAAAAGTTGTTTTTAACTAAACCCTCGACCCCAAGGGATAATTTTCTTTACTAAAAGTTTACAAGTGCTTCCCAAAATATACATTTTCTTTAAAAACTAAGTATGATTTTCTTTACTAAAAGTTTACAAGTGCTTTCCAAAATATACATTTTTCTTTAAAAACTAAGTTCTACAATATTGCCAATTTTTATAACCTAAACAAACTATGATCCTAACGACTATGATCTATGATGCCTACGATACTATGAATCTATGATGCCTACGATACTATGAATCTATGATGATACTATGAATCTATGATGCCTATGATCCTACGCCGACTATGATCCTACAATGACTATAATGGCTATGATTCTATGATATCTATGATTCTATGACAACTATGATCCTATGATGACAATGATGATGTCAGATATGCTATGTCTATGACCCGATATGCTATGCCATGTTCTATGTTGATAGTCTCGCCTTATGATTATTATTCCTCCAAGGTGAGACAAAGCGTCCATGATTACTCCATAATGCGATCGGAGGATTCCGACCTTACGTCACTCCGATAAGTATATGATTTTCTTGGGTTCCTGCATGCTAAATATGAACAAGGGTTGGGGGGATGGGAACTATGCATACTTGGGGATTGGGAAGGATATTATATATATATGTCATCACCCTTAAGTTTTCATGAACTAAGAAGAAGAGAAAAACAAAAGAAACAAGGGCAAGACCAAGAACCCATTTCGGGTTTGCCATAGAAAAATTAGCTATCAAAAATCTTGTTCTAAAAATTTATATTTTGTGGTTTTCCTACCAACTGAAAGTAGCCTCATCAACTTGGTGTAGTTGGTTTGGGGAAAGGAGGCCTTGATTCATCAAAGTGACCACAAGTTCAAGTGAAGAAGACTAGAATTAGGTAAGAATTCATCCTTTATCTTTGCGTTATGAAGCCTTGTTGTTGTGTTGTAGCATGTGAAAATGAGTTGAAAGCATGGAAACATGGAAGTTTGCATGATAGGAGTGCATGTGAGGGGCCCGAATGTATGTGTGATGTGTAGTATGATTATGTTAAGTTTCATGTTGTATTGTAATTGTAGGCATTGTAGAATTTGTATTGGAGGTGAAAGATGGATTAAAATGTGGTGGAGTGGAAAAATGGCCTATGGCCGTGTGGCATAAGGTAGGGGAATTATGATGAATTTATTTCGTTTAGCACTTGGTTGCGTCGTTGTGACCTTTGTAGTGTAAATGGAGGTATAACGATTTAATGTTTGGCATTAAAATTGCATATACATTAGTGTGGCAAGGTATGTGTGTTAGCATAGTTGTTATGTAATTATGGAAATACATTGTTTAAGTGCTAGTTATGGTTGTTGTTGATGAATATGAGAAATGATAATGTGCTACGAACATGTTAGTTGAAGAAGGAAGTTATGGACGAGTTATGGTTAGGTGGAGAATTTATATATTTGCGAGTAATATGATGAATTATATGTAATGCCTCCTAATGATGTTAGAATGATCTTGATGGTTAATGATGATGAAAATATTGATGTTGGCTTGGAAATGTGAAGCTAGTTTGAAAGTTGTGTCGCTTTGTGTAGAACAAAGACTTTTTATGTTCATAAGCGATTCTAGTTGATGGTGATGTTATTGGTTTGGTTGTTGTTGGTATTTGGCGAGTTAAATTCTCGGGGCGTCATATTTATAAAGGAGAGTACTTGCGAAATTTTGTTAGACAAGAATTAGCTTAAAATGAATGCTTAAAGCCTTATGGTTAACTTATGGCA
>NW_026718189.1:0-23968 GCF_029784015.1 Lycium ferocissimum
TCTTCTAAGTTCAACTTTGGAATATGAATAATGAATAGCTTGGTCATCAATTTGATTTTTATATGCTGTCCATATGGTTGACATGTGTCCAACCACATGACATGTGTCCCATTAACATCCATGAGCCAATCATGTTCAGCCATGTCCTTGCGGGGCCCACTTAGTGGTATAATTAGGCTAATTAATCATAATTAATCACTAATCCCCACTTAATAATCTAATCATGGTTAATTAATCCCTAATCTCCACTAATATTTCTATACCAAGTAAAATTTATAAGCAATTCGTGCATTAATAAAAATCGGGGATTAAAAGTCCTCGTCTCATATCCAAAATTAATCTTGTCCTTGGACTTATGTCGATTAGCTTACGAATAATTCATCGTACAAAAATACGGGATATAACAGTGAAACTCAAGATTTCCTTTGGTGTTGATGTTGGAGACTTCACTTAGTTGATCCAAGACTTGTTCTTGAGTGATTAAGGTAAGATTTTACATCTTTTACATTTGGTTAAGGTTGTTTGATTGTTATACCATGTGGTTGAAGGAAGAAAAGTGAAAATAGAGTTCAAGTATGAACTTGAGGATATTGTGAGCTATAAGTTAACTTGAATTGTAATTCTTGGCATGTTATGGGTATAATCTTGATGTGGGTGATACTAATGATATTGGGGAAGTGTCGTATGTAAGTGTATATGGAGTTGTGTTGAAATTATTATTATGAATGATCTTGAAGAGAAGTTTTGGGGATTGAATGGAGCCTAAATTGTATGAAGTCTCTTGACTATGGTATTGTTAATAATGTCATTGTTGTTTGGGAGTTGTTTTGGAATTTGATAGAAGTAGATGAAATAGGGAAAATGCTGTCAAATTTTTGCTAGCTTACGAATTATACTAGTTTGAACTTAAGGGTGTCTTTGAAGCCTAACCTTGGTATGAACCCTCTCAAATGTAGATTTCTCGGGCTTTGGAGGTGAACGTTAAGTAGTTAAGAAGACAGAAAGGTATGTAAGGCTAACCCTTCTTTCTTAAGGCATGATCCCATTATTGTATACCTTCATGTGAAATCCATAATATCTTCCATGATGATTTTATTCCTAGAATTACTAAGCTCATAGTTCTTGATACTCTCATGATGTCATTGATTCCATCCCATAGTAGTTGTTCCTCTAAGGAAAGGTATAGTAAAAAGGATGATGACGATATTGCTCTTACTTATGTAATTCTGTATGTATAAATATGTAAAGCTATGTACAACACCGAGTCCTATATGGCCGGGTATGATATCTATTGTGCACATCACTGATCGTCTTGGGTATGAATAACACCGAGCCCCATCGTGGCTGGGTATGCTTCACACCGAGTCCCCTTGTGGCCGGGTATGTTACACACCTAGTCCTATTAAGGCCGGGTATATTATATTGATGATGCTAGGTATATATGTATGTATATGAATATGTATGGAAAGTCTCCTTAGAGAAAGGGATAAGTAAATGTGATGAACACCTCAAGAGGTATAAATGGCTCTTCTATCTCATGTAGTCCTCCATGCTTTTATTATGTTATTGCTTATGCCTTACATACTCAGTACATTATTCGTATGCGACGTTCTTTTATTTGTGGATCTTTCGTACGTCATGCCCGGGTAGACGGGGAGATATAATTAACTCTTAGCCTGCTTATTGAAGACTACTTAGAGGAGCTCCATTTGATTCGGAGCTGCAGCTATTGGTACTATTCTTTTGTGTACATATATGGGCATGGCGGGGTCCTGTCCCGTCTTTATGATATTGTATACTCCTATAGAGGCTCATAGATAGTTGTGCATAGCTAGATGTCTCGTAGCCTTGTCAGCTCATATTTTGTATATCATTTTGATAGCCTTGTCGGCTTGTGTATATATATATGGGCATGGTTATTGATGTAATATAAAAGTGCCTTAGCCCGATGGATATGGTATTATTAATGCATAGAGATTATGAGTAGGCCATGTGGCTCACCTAGTTATGATTGTGGAAGAATGATGAGAGGTGCCCGGGTGGGTTAGCTTCAGGTGCCCGTCATGGCCCTCCGGTTGGGTCGTGACAAAAGTGGTATCAGAGCTGTTCCGTCCTAAGGTGTGTCTTCGAGCCGTGTCCAGTAGAGTCTTGTTTATGGGTGTGTTGCGTACCACACTTATAAGCAGGAGGATGCGGGCATTTAGGAACGAATGACCTTCTTTCTTCATAGATCATGCGATAGAGCCATGATATAAGGATTTCTCTTTCCTTAACCGTGTGTTATGTATTTCAGAAATGCCTGTAAAGAGAAAAGCTACGGCAGCCCAAAAGGGCAAGACAGTGGCAGGAAGGCGGACTGAGAGAGTACCGCCGACAGTTATTAAGGAGGGTGAGTCCCAGAATGAGGTTCCATCTCAGTCCTCTTATTCGTTGCCTATTTCAGAGGAGTGTGAGGGAGCCTCAGACCCAGCTCCAGCACCCCCAGTTCCCTCACCAGATGCTTCGGGCTAAGAGATGAAAGAGGCCATTCACTTGCTGACTTAGTTGGTCGCCGCTCAGGCCCAGCAGCAAGGTATGGGACATAGTGTGTTACACCCTGGAAAAATTTCACGTTACCAAGACTGTAGACGGCTTAGTATGAGCTCGAGGGAGAGTAAAGTTATACAAGGATTAGGGATAAATATTATATTAAATGAGTATAAGAATAACATATATATGACATTTGGAGACGGTATGGTGTAAATCAGTTAATACGTTACTTGATGAATAGCCCTCGTAACCGTAAGTTAAGGTGGGACCCACATACCGGGATTTTATAAAGGACGTATGAAAAGTTATATGAGTAGTACATGGGAAGTTGAGCAAGTCTTAAGAAGGGCTCTTAAGCCAAATATGAGCATAAGCCCTCCTAAAGGATGATTTAAGAATATGTTTTCAGACGATCTGACTTAAAGAGGCCAAAACACTATTATAAGTTTGGAATTTGGAAACACACCAAAAATGAAAGTTGTAGATAATTGAAATATATTTCCAACCATAGGTCCTGGGACCTCACACAATAACGAAATCAAAAGTTATGATCATTTTAAAATAGACTGTCCGAGTAGAGGATTTACTCTGCGCGAACACACCCCAAGGTGGCGCGAACGCGCAGAGCAAACTCTAGGTCGGTTTAGAACGTTATATAAGGGGCTTTACCTCTCTTTTCAGCAACCAAACACCTCATAAGCCACCCCAAACTTTTGGAAACCCCCACCAACTTCTACATAACCAATTTTGGGTCCAAACCAGCTATAATCCCCGAATTCTGGCCCAGACAGCGTATAGTTGCGATTGTAGAATCGTATAACGACGAGTTTTGGTTCAAGTTCAAGGAGGGACATGAAGATATATCCATAATATTAGGAGTAAGGTATGAATCTCTTATTATTAATGTTAATTTCGATTTATTTACGGAGATTAAATCGTTAAATAATCGTATAGCGGGTTGGTTAGTTGTGAAAATTGGAAAACGTCGTGAGGGATATTTTATGGTACATATTGGTGTTGGAAATGATGTTATTGTTGTTGTTGTTATTATTGTTGTTATTGTTGGTTGCTGAATTATAATTTCGGGCTAGGCATATAAACAGGGGAGATGCTGCCCGAATTTAGGTAGACTTTAAGGAAATTAAATTTAAAGGCTTAGGATAAGTATATAACAATGGGGCTAACCATAGTATGAATGGTCTTACATGTAGATTGCGAGACCGGAAATAGGTGGGAAAGCCGAGACGTGAATTCCCAGGTATGTTAAGGCTGTTCCTTCTTTGCTTTGGCATGATTTCTACTACTGAGCCACCTTCGACTATTCTCACCAGGATGTGCTATTCATGAAGATTATACTCAGGTTACCATAACTCTAGTGTAATAATTCTTTCCAGTTAAGGACAGATATAAGAATGGTTGGGTTATATAAGATGATAGAATGACAAAAGGAATAACTAGTGTACATATTGTTTACAGGCTATTATGTTGCCTTTAAGTTATCATTATATGTTTGCATATGCCTGGCCTATAAGCCATGGAGTTATTGCCTAGCCTATGAGCCATGGAGTTGATTATACCTGACCTACGGGTCATGGAGTTGTTACCTGACCTATGGGTCATGGAGTTGATTATAACTGACCTACGGGTCATGGAGTTAATTATACCTGACATACGGGTCATGGAGTTGTTACCTGACCTACGGGTCATGGAGTTGATTATACCTGACCTACGAGTCACGGAGTTATTACCTGACCTACAGGTCACGGAGTTGATTATACCTGACCTACGGGTCATGGAGTTGCTTATACCTGACCTCCGGGTCATGGAGTTGATTATACCGGGCCTATGAGTCATGGAGTTATCTATGCCTGACCTTCGAGTCACGGAGTTATATCTATAGAATTATGTTACTTTGCCTCAGGTGAGAGGCAACCCAAGTAGAGTACCTCCAAATGCTTTCTTAAGATATCCAGAGTATAGTTTGTTATTTCATTTCAGTTGTTATATGGCCTTACATACTCGGTACATTATTTCATACTGACGTCCTTTTTGCTTGGAGGAGCTGCGTTCATGCCCGCAGGTTCAGGTAGCCAGACAGACGATCCAGCCCAGTAGGCCTTCCACTCAGCGCCGCGCTCCACTTGGTTCAGAGCTGTAGTCTTTTTTGGTATGCTATTCGGACATGTATATATGGGTATGACGGGGTCTTGTCCTGTCCTTTACGCAACTTGTGTTCCTAAGGTCCGTAGATACCCCATGTAGTTGGGATGTTATGCGCAGCCTTGTTGGCTCTCGGTTTTTTGTTGTTCGGCTACATAGCGGCCTCGTGCTTGCTCGCCCTGTGTATATATATTTTGGATGTGTGTGTGCCCGATTTAGATAGAGATAGCCGGCATTTATATATATATATATATATATATATATATATATATATATATATATATATATATATATATATATATATATATCGACCACCGGCTTGTTGGTATTAATTGTGTGCAAGTAGTCCTTAGCAGAGTTTCAGATGTAGAGTGGTTCGCTCGGGCCTAGTTTGGCACCGAGTGCCGGTCACGCCGCTCCAGATTTGGGGTGTGACATGGTGATAGGTCAGTTAGTGCAAGAGCCCGTGATTTTATTAGCTTGAACCCTCCGAAATTCTTTGGGTCAAAGCCGGATGAGGACCCCCAAAGCTTTATTGATGGCATGTTGAAGACACTTAAGTTAATGCATGCTTCGAACGTTGAATCGGTAGAGTTAGCATCCTATAAATTGTGGGATGTTGTGGTTCATTGGTACACGGATTGGATGTCTTTTAGGGGAGTCAATGCACCTCCTCGGTATGGCAAGAATTTGTTGATGCTTTCCTCCGACACTACTTGCCCCCAGAGGTTCGGCGGGCTAGAGCCAATAAGTTCTTGAATATTAAGCAAGGAAGTATGAGTGCCTTAGAGTAGAGTCTCCACTTCTATTCTTTGGCTAGGTATGCTCCGGCCATGGTAGCGGATATGGGTGATCGAGTACACCGATTTGTGAGTGGCCCAGGGACATATTTGATGGATAAGTGCTTGACTGCTTCACTTCAAGATGGTATGGACATTTCTCGCATTCAAGCCCATGCTCAGAATTTAGAAGAAAGCCAACAACAGCAAAGAAGTGCGCGTGAGCATGATAGAGGTTATAGCAAGAGGGCTAGATCTTTGGGTCCGACTAGTGAGTTCAGAGGAGGGCAAAGACAGCAGTTTTCTAGGCATTCAGGCCATTCCATGACTAGTGTACCTCCACGATTTGCGAGCTAGAGATTTGATAGACCTGTTCACTCCAGGCCGAGTCATAGTTTTAGAGCTTGGGGTTCTCATTAAAGAGGTGACTCGGACTAGGCAAGACTACCCCTACCACGTTGTTCTCAGTGCGAGAAGTTAGATTGGGGCCAGTGTCGATTTAGCTCAGATGCTTATTATACCTGCGGTCGGCCAAGCTATATAGCGCGTGATTTCCCCTCGAGAGGTAGTAGAGGTATAGTTCAAGTCACAGGGTCAGCAGCTGGGTCTTCGTCATCCATATGCCCTCCGGGGCGGGGCTCACAGACATCAGTTAGTCGTGGTAGAGATAGAGGAGGAGCTACAGTTCTAGTGGTCCTCAGCACCGTATTTATGCACTGCTTGGGCGACAGGATCTTGAGTCTTCCCCTGATGTTGTTACGCGTATATAATATCGATATTTTCTCATGATGTGTATGCATTGATTGATCCAGTCTTCACATTGTCATATGTTTCTCCTTATATTACTGGTCGATTTAGGGTAAAATCAGAGTCAATCAAACTTTTTGAGGTATCGACACCCGTTGGTGATTTGATAATTGCTAGCCGGGTATATAGAAATTGTGTAGTTGTGAATTGTGATCATCGTACTATGGCTGATTTAAATGAGTTGAAAATGGTGGATTTTGATGTTATCATGGGCATGGATTGGTTGGCTGCTTACTATGCCAATGTTTATTGTAGAACAAAAATGGTTCGCTTCCAGTTTTCGGGAGAACCAGCTTTGGAATGGAAGGGAAATACAGCGTCTCCGAGAGGTAGGTTTATTTCCTATCTCAAGGCAAGGAAGATGATCGCTAAAGGTTGTAATTATCATTTAGTCTGGGTTCAAGATATAGAAGCTGAATAGCCGACTCTTCAGTTTGTCCCCGTAGTGAATGAGTTTCCGGATGTAGTTTCGAATGAGCTTCCAGGCCTTCCCCCGGAGTGAGAGATTGATTTTCTTATTGATGTGCCACCGGATACTAAACCCATATCTATTCCTCCTTATAGGATGGCTCCTGCAGAGTTGAAAGAGTTGAAGGAACAATTGAAGGACTTGCTTGAAAAGGCTTTATTAGGCCTAGCTCTTCGTCGTGAGGAGCACCCATGTTGTTTGTAAGGAAGAAAGATGGCTCCCAGCGAATGTGTTATATTCCGCACTTCGTGCAATGGGATATTCCGAGTCAGTTGCGGAAAGTTAACGATAGGGCTATTTTAGAACTTTATTTTAAGGTATAAGTCGTTTATGATTTTATTGAACGGAAATATTAAAGAAAATTTGGGGTTAAAAATGAATTTTGGAAAGTTAAAAATTCATGAAATTAAAGGCCAAGGTGGAGTGGGCCATAGGGCCACATGTGGTTATTATTTATGGAAGCATGAGATGATAATTAAATCAGCTTTATCATTTTCACTTAAGGAAATTTCTAGAAAATTAGAGAAAAAGGGAGAAAGAAAAAAAAAGAAGGGGGAAAAACGGCCAAGAGTGCACATGACTAGTCATGTGCCTATAGCTATATATATATATGTACAAGTGATGAAGACATGAGACTTATTCATTATTTTGTAAAGCCAAGAGAATTCAAGAAAGAGAAAAGAAAAAGGAAGAGAAGGCACTCGGCCATGGTTGACCGAAGGTGGTGCCATGGTGAATTGACCAAGGAAAATTCTTTCCTCCTAGCTTTCCTACTAATTGGAAGGTCCCTCGTCAACGTGGAGTAGTTAATGGAACAAGAAGATCATCCGTTCTTCTTGCAAATGGAACCTTGGCCGAGTGGAGAAAGTTGAGCAAGGAAGGTGAGGATTAATCTTCTTTACATGTTTTATGGGTATTTGTGCGTGTTGTGATATGTAGAAGTAAGTGAAGTTCATGAAAATATGGTGTTGTGTGTGTGGCCGTGCATGTGTGGTAATGTAGAAGTGAAGAACTAATTTCATTTGGTACGTTTAGAATGTTGTGTTGTGGGTTCTATGTGATGAAAATGAAGGGTTGATGATCCAAATTGAAGTTATAGTTGTGTGGGCTGATTTGGAGCTTAATGTGATTTTAGTATGTTTTCTTGAAATTAAGGAAATAATGTTGCAAACGTGTGAATTGTTGATGTAGTTGATGAATTTGGAAGAAAGAAATGCATTGTTGTTGCCTTATTGCAATTGTGGATGTTTCGGGTGGAGTAGAGCATTAATTGGATTGTTGGGAATATTGTACGGATTGCTTAAAGAGTTCTTGAATATTGCTTGAATGGTTTCAGATTAGTAATCGAATATGCGAGCATTGGTATTGAATTGATCGTATGTAGTTTAGTCGAATATAAATGAAATGTTGTCAAATTGTGTAGAAAGGAATTATTAATGATAGAATGCGTTTTTAATCATTTATGAATATTGATAGTATGGTTGTTGGTTTGGTTGTTGTTGATTTGGCCGAGTTGAATTCTCGGGGTTGTTGGAATTATAGGGGAAGTGCTGCCGAAATTTTCGTAGACAAAGTGTTAACTTGGTATTGGATGTTTAAGTGCGTATGGCTATTGGTTGATACCTAATGATATTATTGTAGATCGTGAGAAGCCGAGACGTAAGTTTGGATTATCTTAGAGGGCGGCCAAGGTATGTAAAGCTCACCTTTCTTTCTTTGGCATGTCTTAGTAAAAATAGGCTATGATATGATCCCCGAGGTAATTCTACTCCTACGATCCGAGCATGTTTATGATTCTTATTTGCTTCTTGATATCCGTATTCGTAACGTAGTTAAATTATGGTTCTTATGCCTTTTGTATGGTTAAACATGAATGTGCATAAAAGATTATGTTCGTAAAAGAGTCTGTAACTACGAACGTCCGTAACTTCCATAGGAAGGCTCGGATCGCTTCGATATGTCCGTAAGAGGTTCCCTAATGTATAACATCGATGATCTTAACCTCATGGGCGAGCCGGATCGGTTTGGTACTTGCCCGTGGGCCCGCAAGACGTTCCGTTGTATAGTTCTAACAACTTGTTAATATAACTTAATATGGCTAATAATCTGACTTCCGAATATGATTACCTACTCATCTGTTAAGTCTGAAATAAGAATGTGTATGTATATGATGTTGATCCGTTACTATGATGACTAAAGTTCTATTGGATAAGTCCCGAGTAACATTCGAAAGAAACTGGATTTGACTATGACTGTTGGCTTGGTTTTTAAATAATAGTCTGTTTTGATTATTCTACGGAATCTGTGTAAATATATAAAATGAAAATTCGTATGCATATGATTTGGATACGTGACTATGATTGATAAAGTTTTATTTGATATGTTTCCGAGTAATATCCGGAAGAGATTTGATTTGACTAATGCCATTGGCTTGTAAATGATAATTCGTTTGATTATTCGTTAAATCCGTATAAATGTTGTGAATGGCATATAGATCCCACGATTCGCTCGTGCACACTTTTGTTACTTCCTTCGCCGAGTCCCCGGTCGGTACTATCGTGCGCACAATCCGAAGTATGACGAGCTTCCGAAGTATGATGAGCGTGTATATGATATGATACGAAGTATGATGAGTTTTGAAATATGATATGATTACCGATATGATGGTTATATGATGTTATGATGTGTGACGGAGATATGGAGATATGAAACTTCCGAAGTATGATGAGTTGTGGCGCCAAGGCGAGAGGGCGACCACGTTCGTCCGCCGGTCCCATTATGGACGGCATAGGATATGATATGATAATCGATGATCCGATGACATGATGGTTTGATAATGTGATGATCTGATAATATAATGAATCTGCTCTGATAATACGGTAATATGATGATTCTGTTTAATATGATAATACGATAACGTGATGATTCTGTTTAATGAGACGATGTGATAATATGATGATTCTGTCCGATGTGATGATATGATAGTCTGATGATTCTGTTTACCGAGTCCCTCACCGGGAGGGCCGGGACACGTTACGTTTCATATATATATATATATATATATATATTCGAAATACGATCTGGTTTATTTCGGAGCGGTGGTGGGGCAAACCCAATGGTGGGGCAAACCCGGTGGCGAGGCAAAATTCCGCCTTCGGTTTAGGTGAATCCCACATTGGTTTAGGCGAATCCCACATCGGTTAATGTCGGCTATTATGATAGGATATGATCTATTTTCCATATATATATCGAGACGAAATGTTTTTCAAAAAAAAAAAAGAAAGCTAAGTATTTTGACATTCGGACTATTATATCTGTTTTACGTACCGCTTATGACTATTTGTATTGACATGATTATGATATGCACATTTTGCCACCGTCATATGTATATACATGTAAGTTTTACATAGGCAATGTTTATGACCTCCTTTCCTATACGCGTTTCGTGGTTTTCATTCCGAAGATATTATGATTCTGTTAATGGATTTCTCCATTTTTTTTTTTCGGTACCATCGGTGGCATCATGTTATGGTATCTTCGGGGGTTCATGAGACGCAGTACACTCGCGGGTAAGAGCTAAAGATTTTAGTAGATATATTATTATGCATTGTATTATAAGTTTCATACGCTACAAATTTTATTTGATTTGAAAAGATGAAAAACATGTTTGATTTTCCGAAAGAAAATTTTCATTACATATTTGTGTTATGGTATCCCGTTACGTATTAGAGACTTACGGAGTCACGGCGGGTCGTGGGTATGAGATGTCGAGTGCCCATCACGGTTATGTAAGCGGCTATGTAAGCCGATGTATTATTACGCATTGTATTATTAAGTATTATATGTTCCGAGGATTGATTTTTATTCGATTCAAAAAACAAACAAAAAAAGTATAAAGCATGTTTGTTTTCAAAAAAATTTTCATTACGTACTTATGGTTTGGGGAGGGAAGATATTCCTACGAGTGTTACGAGTCATTTTGAGTTCGGTAATGTCGTTTGGACTAACGGCCCTAGGTAAGGGTCGGGTGCCCATCACACCCTATCGGATTAAGGGTGTGACAGTGTTCATTGACGATATCCTGGTATACTCTCAGTCAGAGGTAGAACATGCAGATCAATTCATATTGCTCTTAGAGTTCTTCAAACTCGAAAGCTATTTGTAAAATTTTCAAAGTGTGAGTTTTGGTTGAATTCGGTGACTTTTTGGGGCATATCATCTCAGCTGATGGTATTCAGGTGGATACCCAGAAAATTAAGGCCGAAATACTTGGCCAAGACCTACAACACCTACGGAAGTTCGTAGTTTTCTGGGTTTAGCAGGTTATTACAGAAGGTTTGTAGAAGGCTTTTCTTCTATTTCTGCCCCATTGACAAAGCAAACTCAGAAATCGGCTAAATTTCAATGAACGGATGCATGTGAACTCAACTTTCAGGAGTTAAAGAATAGATTAACCGCCCAGTCTCGACACTTTTGAAGGATGGAAGGCTATGTTATCTATTGCGATGCTTCGGGCGTTGGGTTAGGGTGTGTGTTGATGCAGCATGGTAAGGTGATTGTTTATGCTTCAAGGCAGTTGCGAAAACATGAGAAAAATTATCCAACCCATGAACTTGAGTTAGCTGCGGTGATTCATGCATTGAAGATGTGGAGACATTATTTGTATGGTGTCCATGCGGATATTTATACGGATCACAAGGGCCTTCAATGTATTTTCAAGCAGAAAGAATTGAATTTACGACAACGGTGATGGTTGGAGTTGTTGAAAGATTATGATGTTAAGATCCTATATCATCCCAGGAAGGCGAACGTTATGGCTGATGCTCTTAGCCCTAGATCTATAGGTAGCTAATGTGATGTTCAGCTAGAGAAAAGAGAGTTAGCTCGTGAGCTCCAGCAGTTAGCTAGCCTAGGAGTTCGGGTGATGGACTCGGACAATATGGGAGCTACCATTAAGAATTCGGCTGTCTCGTCACTAGTAGTTGAGGTGAAAGAGCACCAGTATGAGGACCCCATACTAGTTCATTATAGAAATATACTTCCTCAAACGAAGAAATCATGCTTTGAAATTTCTGGAGATGGAGTTCTCTGATGTCGAGGCAGGTTATGTGTTCCTGATGTTGCAGGATTACGCCATCAAATATTGAAAGAAGCCCATTGTTCCCATTATTCTGTTCATCCCGGAGCAACGAAAATGTACCATGATCTCAAATCTATATATTGGTGGAATGGAATGAAGAAAGACATAGCGAAATTCGTGGCCAATGTCCTAACTGTCAACAAGCGAAGATTGAACACCAAAAGCCCGGTAGATTATTGCAAGCTATGGAAATTCTAACTTGGAAATGGGCAGTGATTAATATGGACTTCATCGCAGTTTTACCTCGTTCTAAGCATAAGTATGATTCTATATGGGTAATTGTGGATAGACTTACAAAGTCCGCTCATTTCCTACCTGTCCGAACTATATTTGTAGCGGAAGATTATGCAAAGCTTTATGTCAAAGAGATAGTGCGACTCCATGGTGTCCCAGTATCTATTATTTTGGATAGAGGGACACAGTTTACAGCCAATTTCTGGAAATCTTTTCAAGAAGGTTTGGGGACTCAGGTGAGTCTTAGTACAACAATTCATTCGTCCACCGACGGGCAAGCTGAGCGTACCATCCAGACTCTTGAGGATATGCTACGGGCATGTGTATTGGATTTTGGAGGTAGTTGGGATGATCACTTACCGCTTATTGAATTTTCTTATAAAAAACAATTATCATTCTAGCATCCAAATAGCCCCGTATGAGGTTTTATATGGGTGCAAGTGCAGATCGCCAATTGGGTGGTTCGAAGTAGGAGAGACTAAATTGATAGGGTCATACTTGGTCCAGCAAGCTATAGAAAAGGTTAAGCTTATACAGGATCGATTATTAATAGCTCAGAGTCGTCAGAAATCCTATGCAGATAATCGTCGACGAGATTTAGAGTTCTAAGTGAAAGATTGGGTATTCTTGAAGGTGTCGCCGATGAAGGGCATCATGAGATTTGGTAAAAAGGGCAAGCTTAGTCCTCGGTATATTGGGCCTTATGGGATTGTACGCAAGGTAGGCCAAGTGGCTTATGAACTAGATCTACCTTCGAATTTGGAGTCAGTCCATCCGATTTTCTATGTATCGATGCTTCATAAAGGCATTGGGATCCTTCCGTAATCAAGGTAGATGATGTTCAAGTCACTGAGCAATTATCCTACGAAGAAGTTCCCATTGCCATTCTAGATAGGCAAGTACAGAGACTTAGGTCCAAAGATGTAGCTTCAGTTAAAGTCTTATGGAGAAATTATAATAGAGAGGAAATGACTTAGAAAGCGGAAGCAGATATGAAGTTCAGGTACCGACATGTATTTCCACCTCCAGATGGGACTCAGGCAGAGACACCGTTGTCCTCAGGTATGAAATGCTTTCTTTGATGCTTTCTTGGTCGTGTGCGGCCATGGTTGTTGATGTTGTTGTTGCAGCCCTGTGAGGTGATATATTTTAGATTGCTGTGACAAGATGGTAGTGCCAGATTACAGGGGAAATTCTGGTGAAATTTTTGTAGAATCTCCAAGAGTCTAACATTCAAGGAAGAATGTTTCTAAGGGGGGAAGAATGTTATATCTCAGAGATTTCCAGATTATTGCACTATGAGTGGACTAACGCGAGCTTAAGATGAACATGAAGTCCTATGAGATTAAAGAGATTATTTGATAGCTTTAAGAGCATACCACAAGATTTTGATGTCATATGAATCGGTGGAACTAAGTTCGTCAAAGGAAGTGAAATGCAAGTCACGTTTGGAAAGGTTTTCGCAATAATTGAGATAATACTTATTTAGTACTGTCACGACCCAACCCCGTAGGCCGTGACTAGTGCCCGAGCTGGGCACTCAAACACATTCATTAACCAGAATCGCATACAGATAACTTATACATATGCAAATATCAGACGCTGTCTCAAACTGTCGCAAACACACCTATATATATATACATATATCACAGAAGCCAGCAAGGCTATCATATGGCGCAACGTCCCCAAAATGTGTACAAACGCGAGCCGGCAAGGCCGCCACGGCGAATGGGACCGCCCAAACATAAAACATACGAACACGCTCGTACAGTAATAGGCACAACCCACATGTATGTCTACAAACCTCTAAACAGAACAACAGAATCATATGATGGGACAGGGCCCCGCCATACCCCTGAACAAATATATACATATACAACGGAAGAGTATATATCAAAATGTAGGCTCCAGAACAAAGGGAGCACTCCCGGACGTTGAGAATAGGTGTCCTAGGCTGGCGAATCACCGAAATGAGCGTCTGCTGAGTACGGAATATGTACTGAGTATGCAAAGCATGGAATACGTAAAAATAAGGTCATAACCGGAGTAAGGAGTACAGAAAGTAAGCATAATAACCAGAATACCAAAGTGCCGCATCCGAAATACAAATCACACATAAAAGGGTAAGACAAATACGATAATCGAGTGCCAAAATGTTTACCCCGAAATACAAATCATACATATCAATGTCATGTATCATATCCGGCCTATAATGGGACTGAGTGACATAAGTAAATAATCACCTCGTACATATGCATATATAACGTGTCCCGGCCCTCCAGTGAGGGACTCGGTAAATGAGGTCATATAGTCATCATGTCATCATATCAACATGTCATCACATGTCATGTCATCAAATATCGTGTCATCACATATCATATCATATATCACATGTGGTCCGTAATGGGACCCGGCGGACAGAACGTGGTCGCCACTCTATCTTTGGCGCCACAACACATCATACTTCAGAATATTGCATATCTCCGAACACATCATACTCCGTATCACATCATACTTCGTAACACATCATACTTCGTAACACATCATACTTCGGATCACATCATACTTCGTAACACATCATACTTCGGAAAACACATCATACTTCGGAATATAGCATAGTGCGCACGATAACATAACCGCCCGGGACTCGGCGAAAGATGTAATAACAAAGTGCACGAGCAGAATCGTGAGTAACCACATGCAGTTTAACACATTTTCAAAGACTCAATAGGATAGTCAAAACAAACCATCATTTAAAAGCCAAGACGGTAGCCAAATCAAGTTTCTTCTGAATGTCATTCGGGAACATATCAAATGGAACTTTAGAAATCATAGTTACATATCAAAATCATACGCATGAAAATCCTTATTTCAGAGTCAACAGATAAGTAAGTAATCACACTCGAGGGTCGGGATGATAGCCATATTAAGTTCTGTCACAAGGTCGTTAGAACTATACAAAGGAAAGTCGCGGGACCCGCGGACGAGCATCAACCCAATCCGAGCCCGCCTATGGAAGACATAGTCATTATACGCGTAAACTCCTACGAGCATATCGAGGGAGATGGGTTCTGCATCTACGAAAGTTACGGCCATTTTTAGACATAGGATCTTTTAAGAACAAAAATTCTTTTGCAACATTTGAAATTCGATCATACATAAGACTTAAGGGCCAAGTTTCTACCACATTAAGGATACCAATACTAAGAGGTGAATAAGGATCGTAAACATGCTCGGATCATAAGAATAGAATTACCTCGAGGATCGTGTCATAACTTACTTACATTAAGACATGCCAAAAGAAAGGAAGGGTAAGCTTTACATACCTCGTCCGCTCTCA
The DNA here is from genome assembly GCF_029784015.1 of Lycium ferocissimum. Taxonomy (NCBI): domain Eukaryota; kingdom Viridiplantae; phylum Streptophyta; class Magnoliopsida; order Solanales; family Solanaceae; genus Lycium; species Lycium ferocissimum. Next base: position 15,459 of record NW_026718189.1, read on the forward strand.
AAGCTAATCCAAACCTAAGTCTCGGGCTCCCCCAACATCTACAATAACGTCATCAATACCAAACGTTAGCTATAAGCATTTAGGAATTCAATTCCAAACTAGCACTTAATTCTACAGAAATTTGGGCAGCATTTCCTCTGTAAATCCAACAACCCCGAGAATCCAACTCGGCCAAATCATCAACAACAATACCAACAACCACACCAACAATATCAATAATCAATTCAAAACTCATTATAACGCTAATAACTCTTCTCCACACATTCCGACAACATTCCAATTATGTTCAATTCAACTACGTACATTCAAACCAACATCAACGCTTACTTGTTCAAGTACTAATCCGAGAGCATTCAAACAAAGAACACTTTAAACAACCCATACCATATTCAAGACAACCCAACCAATAACCAACTTTACCCGAAAACCACCCCAAACCCGAGAACAACACAACCACACATTCCTCTCTCCCGATTCATAAATTACACCAACAATCCACACTTTAACTATGTCATTCTCATAAATATAAAAACTACATTAAAAACACATTAACTTCCAAATCAGCCCGCAACAACTACAACATCAACTTGAATCATTAAACTCTCATTATCAACATAGAATCCACATAACAACAACAACCAAAACACTAAATAAAATTAATTCATTCCTTGCCATACATGAGAGGCTATATTCGGTCACAACCACCCCAAACTAAATTCATGATTTTCATTCATTTCAACACACTACAATAACCAAACATGTTAAATAGAATTAATTCATCACTCCTACACAACACACACACCTACACGGCCACACCCATCCACACGGCCTCACTTCAACATGCAATATTTCATGAGTTTCATCCATTTTTACATACTACAACATACACAAATCATCCATAACATATGTAAAACAAGATTAAACCTTACCTTTTCCTTCAACTTCACAACTTAGCTAGGGTTTGCAAACGACAAAACGAACGGTTTAATGACTCCAACAACTATCTCACGTTAAAGAGGACCCTTCAATTAGTGGGTTTGCTAGAAGGAAATATTTTTTTGCTCAAGATTTTTGGTCTTCAATTTTTTTCTCCCTTGGCCGAATGGCCTTGTTGTTCTTCTCCAAGTTTCTTGATTTTTCTCTAAGTGTAGAAGATGAAAAGTATGACTTATTAGTCATCTTTGTATACTTATATGAGTTATACAAGTGTAGCATGGCCCACACATGGGTTGGATCAATTAAATTTGGCCAAACCATGTGTGGGGGCCACATTAATGCCACACGGCCAACATGGCCAAGTTTTCATGAATTTTCAACTTCTCATAATTCACTTTTGGCCCCAAATTTTTCTTAATATTCCATACCAACAAAATCATAAGCAACTTATGTCTTAAAACAAAATAGTGATTAACAGTCTCGACTTCGCATCCCGGAATAGTCTTATCCCTAACTTATCATGGTTAACCCGGATTGTCCCAATGTTCAAAATACGAGATATAACAAGTACTATCTTGAGGAGGAGCTATAGGGTCTTTTAGATGGTTAATGAAGTGTTATATAAGTGTCAATGAGGTTCCATAAGGATTGGAGGTTGAATGAATCAACGAGAGAAAGTTTCGAAAAAATTTGGGTTATACAAGCACTTATACGGACCGTATAACTTATACGGACCGTATAACTTATACGGGATTATACGATCTATTTATACAGACCGTATAAGTTATACGGACCGTATAAATGGCCATATAAATCGGTCGGGCAAGTTTTTTTTCTTTTTATATATATGGACGACCCTTGTCTTATTTTTCATTTCCCACTTCTCCCAAACTCTTAGAAGCTCTAGAACCTTATCCCAAGAATATTCCACTCAAACCCAAGAGAAATCAAAGAACAAATAGCAAGAATCAAGATATTCATGTGTTGGGAGACTCACTAGGGTTGGTAGACTTCAAGAATTTCTTTGGTATTGAAGCTAGGGTTTTCATACAAGTTGGTAGCTTGATCTGAAGCTCATTCATATGAGATAAAAAGTTAGTTTTCATGTCTATTTCCTATTTTTAAGCATGCTTGGTTGTTGAATAACTTGGGTGAGGGAAGAAAGTAAAAAATGAAGCTCAAATGTAGAATTAATGATATTTTGAGTAGTAAATTAGCTTGAGATATGATTCTTAGAATGCTATGAGTATAATCTTGTTGTGAAGGGTGATAATAATGATAAGGAAGTGTTGTATGCAATTGTGCAAAGGGTTGGTGTAAAGTTGTTGATATAAGTTGAATATGAGAATGAATTTTGAGACTTAATGGAATATGACCACTTGATTACGATATTTTGGATGTTATTATAGTTGTTGGGGAGTTGTTTTGCAATATGGTGGAATTCGATGAAGTAGGGGAAATGCTGCCCAATTTTTGTCAACTCATGAATTATTCTAGTTTGAATTTAAGAGCGTCTTTAAGACTTAACCATGGTAGGAATCCTTTCAAATGTAGATCTCTCAATCTTTGGAGATGAATGATAAGTAGTTAAGTAGACGAAAAGGTAGGTAAGGCTAACCCTTCTTCTTAAGGCATGTTCCTATTTGTCGTATACCTTCATTTGAAATTCATAATGTCTTCCATGATGATTTGATTCCTAGAATCACAAGGGCTCGTAGTTCTTGATATCCTCTTGATACCATTGGTCTCATTCTACGATAGTTGATCCTCTAAAAAAAATATATGGACGATGATGATGTTGACACTACGTAAGTACTCCTAGGTGTATAGGTAATTATGTATGTATGGACAGTATGTAACACCAAGCCTATGTGCTCGAGTATGATGTATATTGCGTGCGCACCACTGCAGTTGGGCACGGATGACACTGAGCCTCTGCAGGGCCAGGTATGTATAACACCGAGCCTTGTCATAGTCGGGTATGTGAAATATCGAACCTCTATGGTCGGGTATAGTCCTAATATATATGTAAGTGTATGTAATGGAAGGTTCCCATTAGAAAAATGGTAAGTAAATATGATGAACATCTCTAGAGGTATAAATGGCTCTATCATCCCATGACTCTTCCATCTTATATTACTTTTCATGCTTCTATTATGCTATTGATTATTCCTTACATACTCAGTACATTGCTCGTACTGACGTCTTTTTTGTTTGTGGATGCTGCGTCTTGCCCACAGGTGGAAAGGGAGATAGACTTGCTCCTTAGATTGCTTATCTAGAGACTGCTTAGAGGAGCTCCATTTGATCCGGAGCTGTAGCTATTGGCACTATTCTTTTGCGTATATATCTATATGGGCATGCCGGGGTCCTGTCCCGCCTTTATGATATTATATACTCTTCTTAAAGGCTCATAGACAGTTGTATATATCTAGATATCTCTTGGCCTTGTCGGCTCACATTTTACATATCATTTTGTCAGCCTCGTCGGCTTGTGTATATGGATCTGGGCATAGTTGTTGATGTTGATATGAAAGTGCTCTTGCCCGATAGAATTTGTAATATTGATTCATAGATCGCGAGTTAGCCATGTGGCTCACCTATTTATGGTTGTGAAGGTATGATGAGAGGTGCCCCTGTAGGTTAGCTCCGGGTGCCCGTCATGACCTTCCGGTTGGGTAGTGACTAAACCCTACTTCTATCAAGACCCAAATCCCCAACCTATGGAATAAGGTTTATGAACTAGAAGGGTGAAATTAGGGATCTAAAGGTCCCAACATGAAATTAAACTTCTAGGTGATTAATTTCCATCATTAGCAAGCTAGAATAATCAACAATTCACTCTATTTCGAATTCCAGGCAAAACCCCCAAATTTGGGTATAAGCCCTAACTTCCAATTCCACAAATTAACCTCAAATTAGGAAAAAATTATGACATAAAGGATTCTAATCATCAATTCAATGCTTAAAGAAGCTAACCCAACCAACAACTCATGATATAGAAGCCTAGATAGAATATTCATTAAACCCCCTTTTAATCTTCCATTACATAATGAACTAACTAGGTAAAGGGATTCTAAGATGATTAGGGTTAATGGAATAGCAAAGAGATTAGAAGGACTTACCACCAAGAATCTTCTCCAAGAATACTCTAGAATTGCTCCCAAAAGCTCAATTTTCAGAATAGTAATAAATGAGAGACTAAGGGCTTTTAATACACAAATAAATGAAATAATAGGCCCGATACCGATACAGCGGCAGTGGGACCGCCTCTCAGACCGCCGAGATGGCGGGCTACAAAACACTTGGCCGCCCCAGCGGCCCATCCCACTGCTATGGCGGTGCCGCTGGGACGGTAAGGGTGCTATCATGGCGGACACTAGCACCAGAATATCCCGAAATGAACACAATCTCAATCTGAAATCCCCACTAAAACTCGAGGCTATCTGCTCACAAACCACATACACAGACACACATAAAAGCACGCTCCGAACGTACTCGTGGCCTCGGAATTCCCAACTGAGGTCTCGTTGGCCAAGTCAACCCCGATACCTCAATTCTAACTTCCTAATCCTAGTTCCAAAATGCACCCGAGTGCATTGAGAACCGAACCAGATTTGCACACAAGTTTTAAATGACCAGCCGGACCTCTCAGAATCGATAAATTTTTAAAAAAGGTCCATTCACCCAAAAGTCAATTTTGAGTCAACTATTTTCCCTTTAAGTTAATTTTTCCCAAAAATTCACCAAAATCAACCCTGAACACCTCAGGAAGCATGTCAATGGTCCCCTCGGGTCAAAAGTGAGCTAACAAGCTCGGGGAAAGGTTTAAGAGAGCCGAAAAAACCATAAAGACCAAGCGGGTCATTACAACTGCCCATGTAGCCTCTTCAAACTTTTGGCTTCTCCACAGAACTTTAACTGAAGTGACTTCCTTAGTCCTCAACTTGCAAACTTGATGATAAAAAATAGCCACAAGAATATCTGCATAACTTAGGCTATCCTTAACTGCTCTAGTTGTGGTAGGAACAACCAACGATTGGTCTCCCACACACTTCTTTAACATGGATACATAAAACACTGGGTGTGCAGCAACCAACTCCCCTGACATCCATATCGGTGGAACTGGGCGGTGGCGAAACCTGTATTACGAACCCCCGCAGGCCTTTCAATACGTGGGGGTGCAGTCGGGGGTGCTGATCCCAATGTAACTCCCAGACCCTGAGAGTCTACCTCCTGAGCAGCATTACCAGCAAACCTCTTTCTTGTAGCTGACTTTCTTTTAGTAGGCGTTTTGTAAAATATGTAATACGCACGTGTTAGAAGAAATCATGAAGGCATAGCTCTAATTGCACAATCTAAAGTATGAAAGAAGTGAGACAATCCTGAATGTCTTGGTGGTCAACTGTTTACATGTATGGCATGCAGACACACATAAAAGTGACCCCACTTGACAAGGTTTCATAGACTCCCTAAGATACTTAAACCTGAGGCTCTGATACCAAGCTTTGTCATGCCTCGTACAATAGCCTGGGAGTAACACGACACTCGGTGCCTGACTGCATATGACCGACCGAACCACATGGCTGGCAGAATCAATCATGAGACATGTACTATCGTGGAATATGACTAAAAACATGAAAATCTGAATAAAGCATGGGATTTCAGTAAAGTACTGAATGCTAAAGTACTGTCTGAAAGTATAAATGCAGAAGCAGTCTGAAAACATAACAAGTATGAAGCCAACACGGCAATAGAATACTGAACAACTTACATAACATGCTAGAAAAGTCTATGAAACCTCTGAACATGAGTCTGAATACTAAACTATTTACCGGGACAAGGCCCCTGGCATACCTCTGCATTTAACATGACATGAACATGAAATAAAAATAGCACCCCAAATGAAGTGGGGATCACCAATAGCGGATACGTGTGAGATCCTACCGAGCAGTTATGTCATCCAAATCGAACCTAAGCTGCATCGTGAAATGCAAGCCCCGGGCAATAGGGACATAAGTACAGTTGAATTGTACTTGCATGTAAGGAAACTGAATGAATAAATATGGGCACATAAAATAATAAGAGCTGTAACTATAAAGCAGAGCATGAACATGATCATAATCTGCCATGAATATACTAAAATATAATATGAGTAAATCATTTTAAGTGGGAAAGCCATAGTATGATCGACATGTAACCACAACATGAGCACGTGGCATCTGATCTCTGCCCGTCCCAGCTAGGCCATCTCACATCTTACCGGGGTACGAGACATGACTTGATCCATAAAATAACCTAAAATGGGTAACATGAAAAAATTATCGTAACTCAGCAGAGAGATCCTTATCCTACGCTGGCATACGTAGTTTGTGTACTAAACCTTCTCCATAATTTGTGCAACGTCCAAAAACCTAAACATGAACATGACTGGCTGAAAGGCCCATTACTTGTATAACATGACATGTAAACATGATTTGTATGTATAATATAACATGTATAAAGATATATATTATAACTTATATTAAGCATGAAAACATGTAAAATCTATAGAACGAAATAATATTGATTCCTGACTTGTATTTGAGAACCCATGGAGTTCAAAACATGAGTATTCATGGATTACAAACATATTCATTATAATCGAAATGATACTCATGAAAAATAACGAGAACATGATATAGCATGATAACATATAAATATTGACATGTATCGAGGGTTTATCGTGGAATGAGACATAATTTCCTAACTGTAGGAGAAATCCTGTTTTCATGAATTAAATGTAGTGTGGGGAAGAACAATGATGTTCCATCACTTGGATAGAATCCCTACATACCTTAATCGCTCGAAAACTTGAAGAAAGGGTCTGAAATTTTGAAGAGAAAACCCAAAAATAGGTTCTCGAAACCTTGAGAAGGGTTTTCTTGAAAATTCTAAGATTATAGCATATAATCTTGTCAATAATCCATGTAGAATCGTTAGAATTACATAGAAATATTTAGGAAGGACTTACCTTGATGTGACCTTTTTTTCCATGCTTTCTCTTGAGTCGAGGGTCTTTTAGAAACAACCTAACTACATTGTAGGGGTAAGGTCTGCATACACTTTATCCTCCCCAGACCCCACATTGTGGGATTTCACTGGTACGCTGTCATTGTCATCATTACCTTGATGTGGAAGGATGAGGAGAGGAGAGAAAATTTGTGGTAGGGTTTGAAGAAATGAAGAATAGAATTAAAAATCAGGAAAACAATGCACTTAAAAAGGTCGCAGATGCCCAAACATGGGCAACGTGGCCTTGGGATGCCATCCGTCACTCGCGTTGAGAGCCCGTGGACAAGTACCAATGACAGCTCTTTAGTAGAACGTACATAACTCTTTGTACATAGATCTGTTTGATCAGATCCTTATATCAATAGAAAGGTATTTCAAATACCTACAACTTTAGTCAAGGAAGCTTTCCCAAAATCCCAACTCATAAGGGAGTTATTGTCACTTAAAGTAAGCCCTTCAACAAATCACTCGAAAACATGGTCCGTAGTGTAGCTTCCAAATCTTAGTTACCGAAATACTCTTATTATACCTTTTATAGGTTTCAAAATACCTCCTAAACCTCCCATCTTATTTCTTTTATACCCTCATAGTACAGGTCAAACCTTAGCCCGAAGGTATGAGGCGTTACATTATCTCCCTCTTGGGATCATTCATCCTCAAATGATGGATTACAGTTCTCATTGACGAATTTAACATTCATGGCATCCTCATTCGTAAGGTACCTCCCTTATATTTTGTCATGAACATTAACAAAGATTTTATACTTGGAAGACTGGAAATATGCATGAATAACATAGATAAGGAAATATGAGCATAAGCATGAGCATGACATGAGTACATGGGGAACATAACGTCGATCATGCGTACTTGAAATAGCATGCGTGCATGGAAACATGGGTAATTCATAACGTGATACATGAATAGAGAAAACATGAATGTCGTAACATGAGACATAAATACATCGAGGCATGTGTCACACCTCAAATTTTTTTTTGCGTTGTTTGCATTGGAAGTAAGCTAACGTAAGCTCGGAGAGGTCATGGAACCTTTATATGGTTAAGGAATACTCTTAACAAGTGTTAAGCAAGTTGAAAAAGGTTCCGGGATCAAGCAAATCGAAGAAAATAAGTTTGACAAAAATTTGAAAAAAGTTGGTAGGATTTTGGACAGAAATTTTGGGTCAAGTTTGGAGGGGTGTATCTCTAGGTATATCAGGAGTTTTTAGGTCTTTCAAGAGCCTAAAATGAATTTCGTCGAGCCTAGTTTCCAACGCAATAAACCGTTTGTCAATACGACATCGGAGTAGGGAGTTGTGGGCATTTTAAAACGGACTGCAAGAAGCCGCGAATCTTCGCGAAAATTCTAGAAACCTCTTAAAAGGTCCACTAAATTGGGCCCACTAGCCCAACCTGAATTGGGCTGCTATATATATATGCCTTTAAGTCATCTAAATCACCAAATTTCTCACCATTTCTTATCTCCACCCTTCTGTAGAGCCCTCCACACTTATCTCTCCACAA
>NW_026718190.1:0-14615 GCF_029784015.1 Lycium ferocissimum
CCTTCCCCTTTTGGGCCTCTTTTCCTATTTTTTTTGAGCCTAATCACTTAAGATTCTTGTTTTGAAATCCCGAAACTAATTTCCAAAATTCCAATTTTGCCCTTGGCCTTCCTCCGTATTTCCACACCACTATTTTTCATGAACAACACACACACATCTTAATCCCAATCAACATATGGCCTTATTCTTTACAAATCGAAATTACTTCGCATTTTCCGAATATGCTAAAATGCCGGATATAACAACTAATTTAGACTTAAACTAACCTCAATTCTTCTTCGTCTCCTTATCGTCGTCCTTGAACCATTCTGTTAGCCATCTCATCATGGCGATTGTTTATATGGTTCTATAACATATACTCTCACATTTGATATGACCGGCGACTTGTGACTCCACGACTTGCGAGGTACTTTCTAATCTCGTGTAGCACCGTTGTGCTTTGCTTTATCCATAGGCACACTATCTCCCTTTCCTTTGGAGATCATTGAACTCCCTATAATTATTCCTCTTGTCAAAACTTTGATCTTCTAGTGCTAAGATTTCTCTTTGGAGCTTCGAATATTGTAGCTCATCTTAGACCGAATACATTCTCTTCTCCCCTTTTTAAAGGATGTTCTCATAGAACCATAACCTTTGAGTGTTAATGTCACGACCCAGCTAGGGGCCGCGACGGGTACCCGAGGCTACCCACGAGCACCGCTTATTCTATTCTTCATTTTACTCTATTGATGCTCTCTGCTCGCTAATGCATGAATTATAGGAAATCATGATTTATATAGGAACATAAGTGCTTTATATACAGACGCCTTCCGGCCAAAACAAGTAATATATACAGTACAATGTCATCTCATGAGACCATCTAACCCACACTGCGTATCTACGAGCCTCTACGACATACTTACATATGGACGGAACAAGGCTCCGTCGTACCCAAAATGAATATATATATATATATATATATATATATATATATATATATATATATATATACAACAAAAGTAATTAGTCATAGGCACCTCCGAACAATGGAGTGCCTTCAACCAGTTGTCAAGGCTATGGATCCGGTCAAGCTCGCCCTCCCCGTCTACCCGTGGGCATGAACACAACGTCCAAGAAACGGACGTCGGCATTAATGCACCGAGTATGAGAGGCATAAAAAGAAGAAAGACAGTGGTTAATATAATACGAACATCAATATGAAACATCCGAATCAATGACAATCATAAAAGTGATGCATGCTATCTTACTCATACTTCTCATAATCTCATATATGTACGACATGCAACCGCCCGTCCTTATCGGTACGGTGTGATCATCAATAATATTAGCCCGCGTCGGTGCCTCCCGCATCCGGGTACCATCTCATGCCGCCCACTAGTGGTGCTGCCCATGCCATTTGGCCATGGTGTAAACGTATAGCTGTCCGCCTTGGCGGTGACTGCCCGGCCAACTAGGCACGGTGTAATATGCTCTGTCATACTCTTAATATGCTCATATCATGCTCTTATACTTATCATGTTATGCTTTTGTCATGCAATGCTCATAATAATGTACTTATCATATATATATACATGCAAGAGACTCACAACTAACTGTGTTCTATCGGGGTGACGGAAGGTCGTGAACCCTCGATCTTACTATGGGCAATTATAAGCACCGCTCTCACCTCGGCGAATCAACATATGAGGTGAGTGTAGGCATAAGTGGCATCATCACATCATATCTCTTATCTTATATAGACATTACGGATCTAGGCTTTTAGCTTCTTGAAATACATGAACTCATGAAAAGTAAAAAAGAGCTTCTACTATGGGATTCATGCCATTTGGAAAGAAGGGATCGGCCTCACATACCTTTGTCGTTTAACTAACTACCCCTCGCTTGTTCTCCTTTGATATCACGTCGCTACCTTCATGAAAGAATCCGAATTAACATTAGTTAACCAACTACAATAACGCGTCGTTAATTCTAGGAAAAATTGGGCAGCATTTCCTTTATTTCTACTACTTTTCCCATGTTCTATATCAACTCCCAACATTCACAATACCACTCACAATATCACAATCAACAATCACCATTTATGTACATTTAGCAAAATCCACCATTTTCTTCCAATTAACTCACATTTATAGTTTGTAGCCCTCCATCATAATTTCGCATACTTCATACCTATCTCATAGTCTACATGTCATTTATAACATATTTATAATCGCAACGCTCCAACATTCATGATTCAATTCTACTATCCTTCAATTATGACACTATTCACTCTTGAATGACCCATTTGCTATGCTTTTCTATAATTCGGGTATCTTAACCTTCCAATACCTTAAAAAACTTGAAAAGATCATGAAACTTACCTTGGATGGTGGTAGAACAAGTCTTGAGTGGAGTTTCCCTTCTAGCACCAAAACCCTATTTTATCTCTTTTGATTTTCCTTGAGGAAGATAAACTTTACTTGGGTTTCATACACTCGGTTCATGAATTTGATGTTGTTGATCCTTGATTTCCTTGGTTTTCTTGTGCTTGAAGTGTTTGGAGAATGTTCTAGAGGGTTCTTGGGTTGGAGAGTGAAAGATGAGTGAAAAAAAAAATGAAATGAGAAAATGATCCCATAAGTGTATTAAAAGGTCGGGCAACAACATACGCAACCAACATACGGTCCGTACTATTTATACGGACCGTATGTCCCGGCGTACATTCGGTCCAGTGGCTGGTCCCTTCTTTGGCCAATTATACGGCCAATTATACGGGCCGGTATAATTTATACGGTCCGTAGATTGGACCGTATAATGCCCAGTGATTCCATTTTCGTTCTTGTCGTCTCGTTTGATCTCCGATCCTTATGGAGCATTCTTGGAACTTGTTTAACACTTCAATATCAATATTAGGGGCATTATTAATCTTCTATAAGACATCATTATTCCATCGTGGACTCGTTATTCAAAATTCTTATATGATACACAACGTATGATCCGCCTTCCTTATCAACTTTCTATCCTTGCGTCGTATGCCTTTAAAATCACATTAAGGGTCATCTAATACTCTCTCCCACTCGTGAAAACATTGTATACGACATGTCCTCTATTATCATATTCACTGTACATGTACGGGGGATTATTCCAAGGTGTAACATTCTTCCCCCCTTTTGGAACATTCGTCCTCGAATGTAAAATCATCGGGAATTCTAGAAAAATTTCGCCGCAGTTTCCCCCCGTAATTTGACACTACCAACCTGTCACAAGAATCCATAACATCATTGCCTCGCGTGGCTACAACACAATATCAAAGACAACTATGGCCACACGCGACCAACAAAGCAAAATTTAAATGTACATACCTTATTTTGTCGTTGTTTGATCCCGTATTTCTTCCGGGGCTGGAACAATTTGGGGTACTTGAATCTCATCTCGCTTCTTCTCGCTTCCCAAGTTATCTCTTCCCGATTGTTGTTCCGCCACAAGACTTTAATCGAAGCAACCTCTTTATTTCGAAGCCTCTTTACTTGTCTATCTAAAATGGCAAGAATTTTTTTTTTTCTTCGGCACTTCTTCATATGCCGGTTTCGTCACCCGAATATCATCAATCGGAACTATTCTTGTAGGGTCTCCAACGCATTTGCGGAGCATCGAAACATGGAACACCGGTGGACCGATTCAAGCTCCGAAGGCTATTATAGATTCAACTTGTAAGCTACCCGACCCATCTTGCCAATTATTTCATAGGGTCCGATGTATCTATGGCTTAGCTTTCCTTTTTTGCCAAATCTCATCACCCTACCTTATTCACCTTGTGACAACTTTTAAAAATACCCAACACCGACTTGAAATTCCAAGCCTCGTCGGCGATTATCCGCATAGGACTTTTGACGGCTTTGAGCTGTTAACAATCGATCTCGGATCATTGTAACTTTCTCCACCGCTTGAATCAGTTCGGGACCTATTAACCGTGCCTCCCCTATCTCGAACCATCCAATTGGAGATCTACATTTCCTTCCATATAAGGCCTCGTATGGAGCCATCAATATGTTCGAATGCTAGAGTGATAGCTATTATTATATGCAAACTCGATTAGCGGTAAATGATCGTCCCAACTTCCACCAAAATCCAATACACATGTCATTCCTCCAAACCTCGCAAAGAAACTACCATATCTTCTAAAGTCCGAATGGTGCGCGCTCGGCTTGTCCACATCGGTCCGCGGGATGGAAGAATTAAACCGTGCTAAGCTTTACTTGAGTGCCTAACCCTTCTTGAAAGGACTTCCGAAATTTGGCTGTAAATTGGGCCCTCTATCCGTGATAATGGATAATGGAATTCCATGGAGTCGCACAATTTCCTTGAGATATAATCTCCCCTAGCATAATCTTCGCTTAACGCGTAGGTAGTCCCGACCGGAAGAAAATGAAACTTTCGCTTTGTCGTCCGTCCACGATCACCCATATAGAATCATACTTACTACGAGAACGGGGTAGTCCGAAGGTACACAATGAAATCCATGTTGATCACTTCCCATTTCCAAGTAGGTATTTCTATAGCTTGTAGTAACCCTCCCCGATTTCGATGTTCGGCTTTTACCGCCGGCAATTCGTACACCGTGCTACAAATTCGGCTATATCTCGCTTCATGCCATCCCACCAGTACATACATTATCCAATACGAGGTCATGATACATCTTCGTTGCACCGGATGAATGGAATACCGGGAATAATGTGCTTCTTCTAAAATACGTTGGCGCAAATTTGCCGTCCCGATCACCCTAGAATCATACTTACTACGAGAACGGCACACATAGTCGATCGCCCCGATATCTAAGGATTCCATCTAGGAAGTTTCAAACGGAGATTTCTCCTTCTCGTACGCGATCTTCGTTGCATCCCCGTAATGGCACAAATTTAGGATGCGATATCTAAGGATTCCATTGACGCTCTTTGATTTCGTAATGGCATCTAAGGGCGAGACTCGCGGGATTATGAATACTAACTCCCGTCTTTCCGAATCATCCACGCGTACCCCAAGGTTGGCCTAATCGACGAAGCTCGTAAATCATTTCTTTCCTCTCCGAAGGAGTCTCAATTAAACCGCCCATCGACCGGCGGCTAAGCGCGTCGGCCAATACATTAGCTTTTCGGGATGATATAGAATATTCACATCATAATCTTTTAATAGTTCTAACCATCGCCCGTCGCGTATTCAATTCTTTTATTTGAAAATATATTGAGACTCTTATGATCCGTGTAAATGTCAACACTTACACCGTACAAGTAATGCCTCCATATCTTCAAGGCATGAATAACCGCCGCTAATTCAAGGTCGTGAGTTGGGTAATTCTTCTCATGTTGCCGCCCCCGCTCGAAGCGTAGGCAATAACCTTACCATGCTGCATCAATACGCATCCCAATCCGACCCCCGAGGCGTCACAATACACAACATAACCATCTGACCCTTCTGGAAGTGTCAAAACTGGAGCTGAAGTCAACCTGTTTTTCAACTCTTGGAAACTACGTTCACAAGCCTCGGTCCCCGAAATTTTGCCGACACGGGTTAACTTCGTGAGTGGGGCCGAAATAGATGAAAAGCCCTCCACGAAGCTTCGTAGCACCGTCAAACCCGTAAAAGCTACGAACTTCGTGGGCGTAGTAGGTCTTGGCCAAGTCTTCACAAACTTGTCTATTTTCCGAGTGTCGACTCGAATACCATCACTCGAAATAACATGACCCTTTAAATGCTACCGAATTCAACCGAACTCACACTTCGAAAATTTAGCATATAATTTCGGGCTCGGAGGACACCAAGAACAATCCTTAGATGATACGCATGTTCGGATTCTAACGCGGAATACACCAGAATATCGTCAATAAATACAATCACAAACAAGTCTAAGAAAGGCCTGAATACGTTATTCATCAGGTTCATGAACACAGCCGGAGCATTCGTCAACCCGAACGACATCACTCGAAATTCGTAGTGGCCATATCTCGTTCTGAAGGCTGTTTTGGGAATATCTTCTTCTCTAATCCTCACTACGATAACCCGATCTCTGGAGTCTATCTTGGAAAACCACTTAGAACCCTCGCAATTGATCGAATAAGTCATCGATCCTTGGAAGCGGATACCGTTCTTCACCGTCACTTTGTTCAACCGCCTATAATCAATACACATTCGTAGGGAACCATCTGCTTCTTTCTCACAAACAAGACCGGGGCTCCCCACGGTGATGAAGCGGGCCTAATGAACCCCTTTTCAAGTAAGTCCTTCAACTCGCCTTTAGCTCTTTCAATTTTGGAGCCATTCCATAGGGAGGAATAGAGATAGGCTCGGTGTCGGTAATACATCAATAGCGAAATCAATCTCTCTTTACGAGGAAGACTCGGTAGTTCATCCGGAAACACGTCTCGGGAATTCGCTCACTACCGGGCCGATTGAAAAGTTGGTACTTCTGCCTCTGTGTCATGCACTCGAACTAGATGATAGATATAGCCTTTAGCGATCATCTTTCTCGCCTTAAGGTAGGAAATAAACCTACCCTTTGGGGAAGCTGTATTACCCTTCCATTCAAGTACGGGCTCTCCCGGGAAGGAATCGGACCACCTTTGTTCGACAATCGACATTAGCGTAGCATGATGCCAACCAATCCATACCCATGATTACGTCAAAGTCAATCATTTTCCAATTCAATCAAATCGCCTTTGTCCGGCGATCACATATAATCACTACACAACCCCCACACACTTGTCTCGCTATTACGGGATCACCAACCGGGAGTGGATACCTCAAAAGGTTTAATTGACTCGGGTCTCACCCCAATACAATTAGTAATATATACGGAGTAATATATGAAAAGGTAGAACCGGATCAATCGCAGCATATACGTCACGAGAGAATATAATCAAGGTACCGTAACGACGTCTAGGGAGGACTCGAGATCCGTCGACCCGGCTAGTGCATATACACGGGCACGGGCACCTCCTCGGTGGATACTCCCCCCGCCTCTACCCCTCACCGTGCCGCAATCCGCGAAGTCCGTGCTCGTCGGGCGTTCGAGGACGAACCCGCTATCGAACCTCGTAGGCCGAGTCCCCCCGCCTCTCGCCGACGGCAATCTCTCATCATATGACCAACTCGCCCCTTGAAGTATAACAAGCATCCGAACCCGTACGACATTGTCCGAATGCACTGCCGCATCGGCTCGCACCGTGGTACGGAGGTCTCTCGTCGACCGTAGTCCCTCTAAAGCGAGAATCGCAGGCCTTCGAACTCGGCCCCGTCCTACTTGGAAAGAGCGATCAACCCTCCTATCCGGAAACCCAGGAGAGCGCGGCACCGGTCGCCGACCGACCCGAGTGCCTAGAATACGTTTGTCTCGGTCCCCCCTCTATACTCACTACTCGCCCCCATAGATCCGGCCCTCTTTTGTCTTCGGTCATTATCGCGATCACTTCTTTCGGGGCGGTCGTCGTTCCTCGATTCGGGCATGGGCTCGTATTCGGGGAAATGTCCATCCGTCTCGCAAAGAGGCCATCAAACATTCTTATATATATGCGGCCCTAGTCCACTCACAAATCGATAAACCATTTGTCTCCCATGTCGGCCACTATGGCCGAAGCATGCTGGCCAAAGAATTGAACCTCATACTATAATCTCGGGTGCTCATGCTCCCTTGCTTTAGGTCGAGGAATCGTCCGCTCTAGCTCGGCGAACTTCGTGGCGAGATAGTGACGAATAAAGGCATCCTCAAACTCTTGCCACACGGGAGGAGATGCATTCTCGCCTCTTGTTGCTATCCAATTCTTGTACCACAACACCGCCACATCGCGGAGTCTATAAGAAGCCAACTCCACGGACTCGGTCTCAGAAGCATGAATAATCTGTAAAGTCCTGGACACTTCATCAATGAAATTTTGCGGGTCTTCTTCCGGATTTGACCCAAAGAATTCCGGCGGATTTAGGGCCATGAAATCACGGGCTCTCGTACTAGATGAACGATCACTTGGCCCCGCATTTTGCCTTTGTGCCTGGGCGGCAACCAATTGTTTCAATAGGTTAATAGCCTCGCTACTTGTTAACCCGAAGCGCTGGGAGGAACCGGAATAGAAGCCCCCCCGTAATAGGAGGAGTAGTGGAGGCACTAGGTGAAGCCTCATGACGGGACTCTCCTTCCTCAACATTCATAGGCGGCTCTCTTTCCGCCCGCCTCTTTCTCGTAGCTTTGCCCTTCTGGGCGGCCTTAGCTTTTCCTTTTGGAGGCATCTCTGAAATCACAACGTGTCATGTCCCGTATCTTTACATTGGGACATTATAAAGCTAAGTGCGACAAGTTACAGACAAAGCTGTTTTAAGGTTCCCAGTAAGGGTTTTCGCCTCCCGATTTCGTTTCTATGCACAAGTTGCCTATAGATTTCATTTGGTATGGAAAGATTATTGGAGATTAAGGATTAATTAACCATAAGTGGGTTTATTAAGTGAGATTTTGAACAAAAATCTTTCATTACTTTTTAAGCCATGTTTCGCGACGTGCATATAGTGCAATGGTCAAGGATTCTTGACCAAAATATTTAAGTGGGGACACTTGTCCAACACTTGCAATGCATATATAAGGTAAAAATCTGCTCATTCCACATTTCACAATTCATTCTACACATTACAAGTTAGAGAAATATAGTGAGAGAGGAAGCTCGAAGAAACAAGTTCGGCCGAGAGTGAGGTGTTCCAAACTGCTCCAAAATCTAGTTTCTCCATCAAATTAACTCCTCATCAAGTGCATATGAATGTGTAGTAGTTGTTTGAAAGAAGCAAGGAAGTGTAGCATGCCAAAAACATTGAGATTCGGCCAAGATTGAAGAGCAAGATTGAAGGTAAGGATGATCATATTTTTTTCCATGTGTTGTGTGATGGTTTGAATATATAGATGGTGATTGCTATTGTTGGATTGTTGTGTGGTTGAAGTTGAGATGGCCGTGAGCTTAGGTGAAGCCATGCTTGGTTTATTTTGCATGTATTGTGGATGAATTGAATGTATATCAATATATGAAAATGAACAAGAATTGTAAGAAGTTTTCGTATGGTCGTGCATGTTGGTATTGGGCTGTTTTCCTTGAAGTTGAAATGAGCCGTGTGTTATAAGCTTATAGGAAAGAATGCTTAATCTTCTTGTACATTTATTGGGAACGGATTGAATGTGTTGTAGTATGAATAAATGGGTGAAAATCATGAAGTTGTTGTGGTGGTGTTGAAGCCGTGTGATGGATTTGTTTTAGGAGAAGTTACGGACTGTTTTTGTGTCATGTTTTAATTGTTGTTGTTATGGACATTGTGGTATATTGTATGCCTTGTGTATATGTGAATTTAGGGGGAAAAGGAATGATTTAAGTGGAAGTATGTAGTTGTCTCCAAAACCGTTGTCGTTTTGGTAAAAGAAGGAATTAACTTGTCTTGAATGTTGTTTTGATTGTTGTAATTTCTATAAATTTGGAGTTCAAGTTGTTGTGGGCTGTTGTAGGAGTTAAGATGTTGCCAATATGATTTCTTGTGATTATACAAACATTGTTGCTAGACATCTTGTTGGCGGTTGGATGAAGTTGGAAGTAGGAGTTATATAGTATCTTTGGTCGGTCGTTTTGAGTAATGTACGGGCTGTCCGGAATTCCCTCGTAACCTAATCGTAGTTTTGATATATCGTTACGGATAAGGTACTCTTTGGGCAGCAAGTACGAGTTATAATACGACTAAACGCTAAAGGTACGCAAAGCCTATTCCTTCCTTCTTTGGCATGTCCTAGACGTAAGTAAGATATAATCTGAGCCTCGGGGTGACTCCACTCTCTAACTGCTAGTATGACATGTGATTGTTATTCGTCCATAATGTTGAAAATGTTGATATAATGGAATTACGATCTCGTTATTTATTACATGATGGACTAGTATGTGATGCATATGAGTTCTTCTTCTTAAAAGAAATTGCATAAGTATGCTTGATTTTTTATAAAATGTAACATGCTAATGTCCGAGAACCGATTTGGTTTACTATTCATTGAGTCTCAAAAATGTTTTATATATTTATGTGGTTGCTTATGACTCCGCTCGTGCTACCGCTATATCCTTCCACCGAGTCCCGGGCCGGGGTATGTTCTCGTGCGCACAACTATTATACTATTCACCGAGTCCCTAGAATCGGGACACGTTATATATATATATATATATATATATGATGATGATGATATGATGATATGATGATTTGGAGATGGAGGCCGGGGAGGGCGTACATTCCTTATTAAAGTCCCTCACGAATGGCCGGACACGTATATGCTTATGTTTATGATGTTATGATTATAATTACCGGTTCCTCACTAGAGGGGCGGGACACGTTATATATATATATATATATATGATGATGATATGATGATGTGATGATTTGGAGATGGAGGCGGGAGGGCGTACATTCCTTATTACCGAGTCCACTAAAAAGGGCGGGACACGTATATACTTATGTTTATGATGTTATGATTATAATACGAGTTCCTCACTAGAGGGCCGGACACGTTATATATCGTAATGATTATGTACTTTGATTATGAAATACTATAGTGACATTGATAGGAGAATTGTACTTGGATGAAATATGTTCAAAGGCAAGTTTTATGAAGTTTGTAATAAAAGAAATTGTTGCATTGAATCTGTTCACCTTGTCTCGAGATATGATTCCATTTACTATGTTTCATGCTTTACATACTCGGATGTGACATATTCCGTACCGACCCTTTCTTCGGGGCCGGATTTCATGCCGCAGTGCGATACGCTCGTTTCGGGGATCACTTGGTCTAGGAGATCCATCCGCCTATTTCGCAGTGCTCCTTTTGTTCGAGCATAGTTTCGCTTTATATAACCTTTTGATATGTACATATGTTGTCGTTCGTGTACGACGGGGCCCGTCCCGTCATATGATGTCTTGTCACTCTTAGAGGTCCGTGGTCACAAGTATGGGTCTATGTGTGGTTGTTGTTTTGTTATATGGTTATGACTTGTGTTTGGGCGTACCTATTTGTAGTGGCGGCCTTGTCGACTTGCGTAGCTAAATGTGTTATCATTTTTCGTGTATGAAGGTAGCCTCCTCGGCGTGTGTTTTGATTGGGACGTTCCCTATATATATATACAGACCTTGCCATTTTTGCGCGATATTAATCGTTATAGCGTAACTCTTCAGGAGATAGGTAGCTCCGACGTGCATATGTTTTGCCCTTATACTTATAACAGCTCGTTCATGCTAGTAGTGTATGACTATAGACAACAAGTGTATACGAGTGTCCAGCTCGGGCACTAGTCATGGCCTACGGGGTTGGGTCGTGACACAACGCACTATTAGGGAAGATACAATCTTATATATGGCTCTATCGCACGATTTCATAAGAAGAAAGACAATCATTTTCCTAAATGCCCTGTAGCCCCTTGTTTATTAGCGTGGCGCGTAACACACCATAAACAAGACTCTACTAGACACGACTCGTAGACACTTCCTAGGACACCCCGTGCTTATGCGATACCACTTTTGTCACGACCCGCCTAGGGGCCGCGACGGGTACCGAGGCTACCCACGAGCACCGCTTTATTCTATTCTTCATTTTACTCTATTGATGCTCTCTTCGCTAATGCATGAATTATAGGAAATCATGATTTATATAGGAACATAAGTGCTTTATATACGGACGCCTTGACCCCAAAACAAGTAATATATACGGTACAATGTCATCTCATGAGACCATCTAACCCACATCGCGTATCTACGAGCCTCTCTTCGACATACTACTACGTATGGACGGAACAAGGCTCCGTCGTACCCAAAATGAATATATATATATATATATATATATATATACAACAAAAGAATTAGTCATAGGCACCTCCGAACAATGGAGTGCCTTCAACTGTTGCCGGTGGCTATGGATTTGGGTCAAGCTCGGCTCCTCGTCTACTGTGGGCATGAACACGGCGTCCGAAAACGGACGTCGATGACGAATAATGTGCGAGTATGAGAGGCATAAACGATGAAAGACGGGGTTAATATAATACGAACATCAATATAAAACATCGAATACGAATGACAATCATAAAAGAAGTGATGCGTCGTCTTACTCATATTTCTCATAATCTCATATATGCATGACATGCTACGCCCGTCCTTATCGGTACGGTGTGATCATCAATAATATTAGCCCGCGTCCAGGCCTCCCGCGTCCGGGTACCATCTCATGCCGCCCATCAGTGGTGCTCTCGCCCATGCCATTTGGCCATGGTGTAAACGTATACGTCCGCCTTGGCGGTGGCGCGACCTACCACTAGGCACGGTGTAATATGCTGTCACATACTCTTAATATGCTCATATCATGCTCTTATACTTATCATGTTATGCTTTTGTCATGCAATGCTCATAATAATGTACTTATCATATATATACATGCAAGAGACTCACAACTAACTGTGTCCTATCGGGGTGACGGAAGGTCGTGAACCCCCGATCTTACTATGGGCAATTATAAGCAATTTGCCTCACCTCGAAGGAATCAACATATGAGGTGAGTGTGGCGATAAGAGCATCATCACATCATATCTCTTATCTTATATAGACATTACGGATCTAGGCTTTTAGCTTTTTGAAATACATGAACTCATGAAGAGTAAAAGAGCTTCTACTATGGGATTCATGCCATTTGGAAAGAAGGACTGGCCTCACATACCTTTGTCGTTTAACTAACTACCCCTCGCTTGTTCTCCTTTGATATCACGTCGCTACCTTCATGAAAGAATCCGAATTAACATTAGTTAACCAACTACAATAACGCGTCGTTAATTCTAGGAAAAATTAGGCAGCATTTCCTTTATTTCTACTACTTTTCCCATGTTCTATATCAACTCCCAACATTCACAATACCACTCACAATATCACAATCAACAATCACCATTTATGTACATTTAGCAAAATCCACCATTTTCTTCCAATTAACTCACATTTATAGTTTGTAGCCCTCCATCATAATTTCGCATACTTCATACCTATCTCATAGTCTACATGTCATTTATAACATATTTATAATCGCAACGCTCCAACATTCATGATTCAATTCTACTATCCTTCAATAATGACACTATTCACTCTTGAATGACCCATTTGCTATGCTTTTCTATAATTCGGGTATCTTAACCTTCCAATACCTTAAACAACTTGAAAAGATCATGAAACTTACCTTGGATGGTGGTAGAACAAGTCTTGAGTGGAGTTTCCTTCTTAGCACCAAAACCCTATTTTCTCTCTTTTGATTTTCCTTGAGGAAGATAAACTTTACTTGTTTCATACATCGGGTTCATGAATTTGATGTTGTTGATCCTTGATTTCCTTGGTTTCTTGTTCTTGAAGTGTTTGGAGAATGTTCTAGAGGGTTCTTGGGTTGGAGAGTGAAAGATGAGTGAAAAAAAAATGAAATGAGAAAAATGATCCCATAAGTGTATTAAAAGCTTGGTCGGGCAACAACATACGGACCAACATACGGTCCGTACTATTTATACGGACCGTATGTCTCCGGCGTACATTTGGTCCCGGTGGCTGGTCCCTTCTTTGGCCAATTATATGCCAATTATACGTCCGTATAATTTTATACGGTAAAGTAGATTGGACCGTATAATGCCCAGTGATTCCATTTTCGTTCTTGTCGTCTCGTTTGATCTCCGATCCTTATGGAGAATTATTGGAACTTGTTTAACACTTCAATATCAATATTAGGGCCATTATTAATCTTCTCTAATACATCATTATGCCATCGTGGACTCGTTATTCAAAATTCTTATCCGATACACAACGTATGATCCGCCTTCTTATCAACTTTCTATCCTTGCGTCGTATGCCTTTAAATCGCATTGGGGGTCATCTAATACTCTCTCCTACTCCGTGAAAACATTGTATACGACATGTCCTCTATTCATATTCCTTTGTACATGTACGGGGGATTTTTTCCAAGGGTGTAACGAACCACCTTTGATACTCTTTTTGGTGACCTTAGCGATCTTTCAACCCTTACATTCCATATAATGCGGGAGTTCTTTTCATCGTATGGTTTAACTTTTTTCCTTTTTGCTAGTTGAATGCTTGTATCAAATCAAAATGCTTATACGTATCGGGTACAATTCAAATACCTTCTTTATTATCTTTTCACTTCTACCTCTCTATGACTAGTAGTCCACTTGGCTAATGAATTAATAAGGATATCGAAATTCATTAGGCCCTTTCCCGAGTGTCCGCTATCCCATGCTCCTTTAATCCAGTCTCTTCCATGTTGTCTTCTTAATATCTTTGAAATTCTCCTTGCTCTAGGTTCCCAATTTCTGTTATGTCTTTACTATACCATTGAAAGTTGATATTCGACACCATCCATTCCCGACTAGTCCTTTCATTATCTTAGCTCATTTGTCTCGTAATTCTCCTTAACTACTCGTTTGCATCGCGCTATGCATCATAGTCCTTCTAGTGTTCTTTCAGCTCTTGTTCTTATCATGAAATCCTCACAAAGTACACCACTTTCTTTCTTCTTTCGTCGAGTCTTGACTTCCTTTATGATACTACAACTTGTGCCC